>NW_005842779.1:63281-92107 GCF_000455745.1 Alligator sinensis | reverse complement strand
AACCATAAAAGGCTTGAGCCAATGCACACTGAAATGAATGGAAAAGCTCACCATTGACTTCAATGGGTTTTGGATCAGGCCCCAAGTGCATTGGTTCTTAGCCATACAATGGCTAATATTTCACTTTCCTGTTGAGAGGAGCAAAAAAATGTCGAGGCACAACTTGCTCCCCCTAAAAAAAATCCCATCCCTCCCCCACCCCCAAAAAAAACAAAAAAGAAACAGGTCTTAGCTATCCAGTGATTGTGGTTTTCAGATCAATACCCTTTAAAATTTGTTAAAAGAGTCAAAGAAATATGTAGTGTCTTAAATAAAAGAAAACCGGCATCAGGCTAAAATACGTGATTTGTTTAAACAAACACAGTGCACAATTGGAGGAAGTTTAGTTAGGACGCAGTCATTTTTATATACACATGGAAGTCACATCATATACAAACTGAAAACAGAATTAGTTTGCATTTTTTTTTAATGGAAGGACTATGAATAGGTCCCTGCAGCTTTCTTAGAAACCGAGCTTTAAAAGACAACTTCATGAAACAGTAAAAAGCAGCCACACTAAATCAACTTTCCAAGTTAATTTACCTTAGGGTGCCAGTTTGCTAAAATGATGGAAGAGTTATGCAATTAGCAAGTTAGCATAAAAAGATCAATAGCCACTATTACTACAGTGTGCCAGGATTACAGACTTCTCTCTATTGCAATGAGTAGGGATCACATTCGCTCCACTCCCTCCCAGCCCCAAACAAAGACACAAGTGAGGAGAAGTACCAAGTACTTCAGGTTATGGGCATGCAATACACTGATCACAGTATAATTGTTTTAGAAACCTGTAGGCCAGAACACAAATTTGTTACCAAGGTATTCTTTAAAGTGCAATCATAACTTTTCCACTTTTTGAAGCAAAGAAACATTGTTATTAAATATATTTGATCGATTAAAAAAAAAAAAAAAAAACAACACAAACAAAAAAAAAGAAAGAAATCTGTGCCACCAAAAAGAACACTTGTCAAATATGCAGATTTTTGCAAGCCAAGCAAATTGTGTGCTGCCCAAACTAATACTAAACTAAAATAGGATGCAAGTTGTCCCATCTATCATATGGTTTAACCCCTAGGTGGTAAAAACCCTCATGTCTGCATTGTAAAAAATGCATTTAAAGTATTTTGATCAGAAAATGATACATTTTAATTGCACAGGCGATGTTTAAAGTGGATACCTTCTTGTTTTTAGTCTTTGGTTTTTGCCTTGAACAAGAGTCACTGTAACAGATTAAGGGCCAGAAATGCCAATGCTCACTACAAGGACTACAGCTGAAGAACGAGCTATCCATTTTTTTTTTTTTTTTTTTTGCTGTAGTAAGCTCCACACTCTAAAAGCAAGTGTTTCCAGGATGAGACCCTGAAGGGAGATTCAAAAACTATCTTGAGGCTTGGCCCAGGGGTTAGGAGACCAGGGCAGAACTGCTTAGAACAAAGGCTGACAACTTCTGCCCAGAACAAAGGATGACAACTTTTGGCCTCGGTCCTGCAAAATACTTTAGTATCAGCCACAGTTTCACACATCTGAGCAGCCCGCTGACTCCAAGGGGGGTTACTTCAGGGCTTCAAGTTACACATCTGGTGAAGTACTTGGCTGGAATGGGGCCTTACAGGATTTGAAGAAAGGGAAAGGAAACGAGAGAGAAGCATGAGAAAACGTTCCAGAAAGAGGAGAACTGGGAGATGGAGTTAAAAAACAAGATCTTAAAATGCCAGGTATACAGCTATTTTAAAAACGGGCGTGGAGGGCTCAGCCTTTTTATGATGCTCTACTTTCTTATACTTTGCGATGATCAGCTGCTCTGAAGTCACTATTAAAAAAAAACACAAGAGGCATGAAATGACCAGTAAAGCACAGCAGTCAGGTAGACAGAAGACTAGAAGCACTGACTAGCATGTAAACTATAAATTACATAGAAAATAAAAACCCCTTTTAATTAAAAAGCTGTTTCAGTGCACATGTCAAGGGCCTTTTGTATCAAATGACCAAATCAGCCTGGATATAAAATACTCTTGGCCCTATTTTCAGAAATGCTGAGCACCTGCAGTTCCAGTGAAGTTAACAGGGCCCCAGCACCGCTTAAACTTACTGATGCTCACACAGCAAAACCACTAACTTCTACTAACAAAATCAATGTATTGATAAATTTAAATAATTCTGATGTCAGAGATGGGAGAGGGTGGGAGGCCGCAACTGTATACACAATTATTTCTTCAGATTCACACGCACACATTATGCATATCTGTAGTTGTCATTTAAATTCAGTGCTACCAAGTTTTCATACTGGGAAAAATCTTCCTTTGAGAAGGTAAGTGATATTAAAATTACACTGCATTCTTATGGAAAACCAACTTCTCCATGAGTTTGGATTCCTAACGCCAGGAACAAGGCTTCTGAAGCTGAAGCTATAACAATGAACTTCTGGGCCACAAAGGGGAAGGGCAGGGGCAAAAACACAGTGACATTGCATTACAGTAGATATTTGCGCCTGGTGTCCTCATCCAATGTGAGATCAACTACTTCTGGGGGTGAAGACCAATTCTGCTGGGGGGTCACAGCTGTCCATGATTGTGTTTGTCGAGTGCTAATGTACTGCGAGCCTGAGCCATGCTTCCAGGAAGACACACTCTGAATCACCCCTCCCCGAGGGTGTACACACCTGTAGTAAAGCAAAGAGCACAAATATTAGCACTACTATCAGTGTTCCACGCAAATCTCAGCTGCAATGTTTCAAGGGGTTAATTTACACATAATTAACATACATCTCTCTCCAAAATTTGCTCACGACCTTTTCCATTTGTGAGCTCGCTCACAGGACTTGCTACAGGTTTTCAACACATGCTGACCTGAAAGCCCTTGACCTGGAGACCAAAAAATAAATAGCTTCTGCCAGTGGATATGAGTGAGGCCCTGATGAAGTCACTGGGAACCATGCATGCCCATTACAGGAGATAATCTGCCCAACAGCATGTGGCATCATGATCTAGTCGGAAACCTACCCAGTCTTGGGGCGAAGAAACAGTTTGTCTGCTGGAAAGTCCAGCCTGGGGGTTGGCCCTGGACTTCAAAGGACTTTTTCTATGGTGCAAACCATGACAAGAAAAAGAAAGAACGTTTCCATTTATGAAAACAGGTTCCTATTAACAGAGGACATAATTATCTTTATATTACATATATTACCATTATTCCAGATGACAACTAACTGTGTATTGTATATATATTTTAAAAATAAAGCCATTCCCTTTGTTTGACTTAATTCAAGATTGCCAAAATCTGGGCGAATACCAGTTTACTGTACTGAACAAACCTAAGGTCCTAATTCAGCAAATCACTTATGCTTGTAATCATTCGAGTAAATGAGACTTCATCACGTTTAAAGTTAAATACATGCTTGAACACTTTAAATCACACTTAAATTATGCTAATTTGCATCTTACTTCTCGCTGTTATAGTGCATATGGGTATGTGTCATGAGAAGTGCTCATAATTAGGAAGATAAACTAGAAAACGGATGATATGCGATTGGCACTCTTTTAGGATTGTCACATCATTCACTGGCAGTGTTCTTAAATAAATGCTAGTAAAACCTTTATCCCATCCTGCTGTTTATTACAACGTGTGTGTACAGACATGCATATATGCATGCGTGCATGTTTTCAATTTTAAATGATGCAGTTTGGAAAAAAATTCTCACAACAGCTCAGGTTACATTTCCCACTCTTCTCTAAGGGGGGGGGGAGGTTGAGATTTTTCTAATTCTGTTTGGTGACAATCTTCCTTTGCTCAAAATAATTTTAAAGAGAAATCAAATTTCCTTTACCACTCCTTAAAAGATCAGAACGCAGCATTCATCTACCCTATTCTTCTTTTAATATGCTATTTAGCTATATAAAAGTTCAGGATGGCTTCTCAAGCTCTTGCTTTCCTCATGTATTTTGGGGACCAACAATATCTGTCAGAGGCTCCCTGTATGCAGTGGAAGGTTTGAGTTCATATCCAGTATTCAGGATTTCTTTTAAATGCTTTTAGTCATAACACAGTGGCCAAAGAAAATGTATTGTATGATACTGGAACATGTCCCTAGGATCACCATTACAATGCAGCATCCCGGTGTAAAACAACAGCTTCTTAGGCACCTAAAACCCCAAAGTATCTTCTCCCCCTGAAGATGACAAAAACCTGTCTATGAAATGCTGCATGGAAACGATACTTGACCAAAACAAAAAAAAGTCACACCCTTGAACAATTCACACAAAGCAGCCAAGAGCAAAAGGTTCAATCAAACATAGCTCAAGAAACATGCTTTCCAACCCGTGGCTAAGCCAGAGACATCTTCAAGTAAAAGGCAACAAAACCAAAACAGGGAGAAACAATGGAAGACTGTTTTACATACATGCATGAAAAGAAATCTATTAAACAAAATTAAACAAAACTCAATAAAAACAGCACATGACCATCAAAAGGGCTGTGTTCTAGGAAATGCCCAATAGTTTTGAATGATGAAAATCACCACCAACTCACTAAGAATCTGGAAAATGACAAATGAAAGAGACAAACTCAAGAGTTTAATATCCCACACCAATTCAGCAACAATATGGAAGATGGAGCACGTAAAAAATAAACAGTGTAAGCAACAGAACTGAATCCAAATCTCTCAAGAAGCATGCAGAAAGTACTGATCAAAAACCTAAAACCTTTACAAAACGACAACCCTGCCAGAAGCCCATCAATACTTCGTAACTGCAAGCCTAGACCTGAAAGAGAAATAAAATTCTAAATAGGATGCAAACAACCACAAGATGCAACTTTCAAAAGGAACCGATGAGATACGGTCTCCCCAGACATGGCAGAATGGTGGCGAGCACAAAGAAAAATGCAGCCGAAGATGACTCAAGTAAAAAAGAAGTGTGAAATGAGTTTCTAACCAGTCTCTATTGTTGAAGAGCCTGGAATTGCACCCCTGCATGAACAACCCGATGCCCACTAAATGTAGCCTTCACTAGTAACTGCGTATTGAATCAAGACAGGAATCCTCGCACTGTTTTGTCTCAATGGCATTTACCAATACGGATGCAAACTAGTAAATGGCATTGACAAGTCCTCTACTACAAGCAAGTTTTCACATGGAGTAAATGTACCGGATGAAATTCAACTGGGACAGTGCCTACAGAATTCATCTATTCCCAACCAGGACAGACCCCAAAAGGTTTCTCAACACGCCATAAGACTCTGTCATTCTTATATTCCTCCCCACCCCAAATGCCACAGGGCTACGTTGTTGGTCCAAGACCATAAAGGACACAACGTGGATGCTGCACATTGGATACTTCGTTCCCAGCCCTGTGAAAGAGTACACAGGGTACAGAGCTCTGGTTATGTTACCCCTGCCACGACGCATCCCTGCCCACCCCACCCCACCCCACCCCGGCCACAGGCTGCCCATGCATGTTCCAGGCAGCACTTTGTGTACATAATTCATAGACTGTAGAGTTGGAAGGGACCACAAAGGATCATCGTGTCTGACCCCCTGCCCCGGGCAGGAAAGCGAACCAAGGTCAAACGGCCCCAGCTAGGTGTCTATCAAGCCTCCTCTTGAAGACCTCAAAGTTAGGTGACAGTACCACCTCTCTTGGCATCCCGTTCCAGACTCTGGCCACCCTCACTGTAAAAAATATCTTCCTAATGTCCAACCTGAATCTACTCTCCACTAGTTTGCACCCATTATTCCTAGTTACTCCTAGGGGTGCTCTGGTAAATAGAGCATCTCCACTTCCCTGTCGTCGTCCCTTGATAAACGTATAGGCGGCTACAAGGTCTCCCCTCAGACGTCTCTTGTGGAGGCTGAAGAGATCCAGATCCCTCAACCTCCCTTCACAGGGTCTTTCATGGAGGCCACTAATCATGCAACCCTCTCCAGATTCTCCGTGTCCCTCTTGAAGTGCGGCGCCCAGAACTGGACAAAGTACTCCAAATGCAGCCTGACCAGTGCTGCATAGAGTGGGAGCATCACCTCCCTCGATCAGTTGGTCATGCATCTGCTAATACACGACAAGGTGCGACTGGCTTTGTTGACAGCCTCGTTACACTGCCGGCTCATGTTCATCTTGGAATCAACTATGACTCTAAGATCCCTCTCAGCCGCTGAGGAGGTCATCCCCCAACCTATAGGCGTGCTGAGGATTCTTCCTCCCTAGGTGGAGTACCCTACATTTATCTTTGTTGAATTGCATCCTATTTTGTTCTGCCCATTAATCCAACCTGTCCAGATCGACTTGTATCTGCTCCCTGCCCTCCGGTGTGTTAACTTTGCCCCATAACTTGGTATCATCTATGAACTTGGAGAGGGTGCTCCTATTCCTATATTCTTATGAGAATAGGATGCAAAACTGTATCAAAGGCCTTCTTAAAGTCCATAGGCAGACAAGGTTCTTTGGGTGAATCTGATATCTTTTATTAGACCAACTTAAATAGTTGGAAAACAATTATTAAGCAAGCTTTCGGGTTCAAAAACCCTTCGTCAGGCTAAGGAAGTTTCAGCAGTTGGTGCGTGCTCTTTCTAGATGGAAAGAAAAGCAAAGAAAAGTCAAAAAAAAAAAGTCTTTACTTTTCATTCCATCCAGAAAGAGCACGCACCAACTGCTGAAACTTCCTTAGCCTGACGAACCTTGTCTGCCTATGTCCTTAGACCAACATGGCTTCGACCTACACCCCTTCTTAAAGTCCAGGTAGATGACATCAGGCTCAGCTCCTGATCAAGGCAGCGTGCGACCTGGTCATAAAAGGCTATAAGGTTGGTCAGGCAGGATCTACCTGTGATGAACCCATGCTGGTTTCCTTTCAGCATCGTTTCCTCTGCTGGGCCTTCACAAATGTGCTCTTTGATGATTTTTCCAGTATTTTCCCAAGGACAGAGGCAAGACTGACTGGCCTAAAGTTACCCAACGCATCCCGTGTCCCCTTCTTGAAAAATGGGGACCACACTGGCCCTTTTCCAATCCTCAGGGACCTGGCCAGAGCACCATGAATGCCCAAACAACCGTGCCAGTGGCTCAGCTATGACACTGGCCAATTCCTTCAGCACCTGTGGATGGAGGTCATCCGGGCTGGCTGACTTGTACCCATCCAGCCCCTCCAAGAGCTCCTTAACTAAGTCAGCACTAACCGTTGGCAGTCTGGTGCCTTTGGCCATCTGTCTATGCTCAAGATGCGGGGATTGTCTTGATCAGTACTTAGGAATACTGAAGCAAAGAACTCATGGAAGAGCTCTGCGCCTTTTTCCTTGTGTCCATCACCAACTGTCCTGATTTGTCCTGCAGGGACCCTATGTTACTCCACGCCTTCCTTTTGCTGGCTATGTATCTGTAGAAGGACTTTTTATTGTCCTTCATTGTTGTAGCCAACCTAAGCTCCAGTCCTGCCTTGGCCTGCCTAACTGATTCCCTGCACAACCTCAATTGTGTTTTACCAATTCAGCTCCATGGGCTGAAAAAAGGCATGTCTATGCCCCAATCTTAACAGGCTTATGGCATCATGAACCAACTAAACGGTGAAAGGAAGCATCAAAAGGAAAGGGATAAGTGAAGCTTAAATTCAAACATGGAAGCGAGGCCATCTGAGGAATCTTATGATCCTAAACTCTGATCTCCCGGTGGGACTGGCCTGCATCTTCAAATAAAATTAACATCCATAAGTGATAGGCAAATTTAAAATCCAGCAGGCTTCCTTACATTTACAACATTAACTGTTACAGTGTATACAGCCTTCCTCCTTCTTAAAATAAGGAATGAAATCAACTATCCTGAAAACTCTTAATATACACTGTTTAAAGGGAACCAACTGTAAAAACACGCATACATACTTGCACACAGGAAGCCCTTAAAAACACAAAACATTTTCTAGCCTATTAATGTTTTCATATGCACAGAGATGAATTAAGCAAGTGATTCCAGTAGCAGCAATACTTAGCCTATTAGTGTATCTGATATCAAACCAAACACTTAATGTGGAAACATTACCAGACTAAAGAAAGTAGGCACTTCGATACTGAAGTGATGGGCAAAGCACAAGAACAGCATATATCTTTTGGACTTCTGGCATGTGTCATAGTTGAAGAGCTGTAACACTACAATTCAGCCTGCATTTTCCTTCCTCGTTTATTTTGCCTGTTCAAGTCCTATGATAAAATAAAGGACTCCACATCAAAAGGAAAAAAAAAAAACGAGTACCTTGCATGTTCCTGAACTCCCACAATCTCCACTTCACTATCAGAAGAGGCAATATTAATTTCTTCATTGATCTGGGCATTGCCACAAGTGGTCTTTTCGCTTGCTAGGAATCCTGGATCCAAGTGGCCTGTACAGAAGGAAAATACAAACAGACCCAGAATTTTAACATCCTTCACAACTTGCAAATCCATTGGGGAAAAATATTTCTCCTCAAGCTAAGCACAAATCAAAGTACCTAAGACTGGAAAGACAAGTTAGATCAGCTTGTGCTGTTCTCTGCTAAAGCAGGATAGCTTTGATATTGGATATACACAGGATTTGTCCAATGGGGTTTTTAATGGTTTTGGCCAGGGCTAACTTCTCCTAGTACAGGGACCAGTGTGAGCCAAGTGTCACCCTCAGGGGTATCCCCCACCACTGCACTGTACACAGGCAGTGCGGGCTTCCCCACCCCCACCCCAACCTACTGCAGCCAGGGCAATCGGGGTACAGAGGGAGCCCAGGGCCTGTAAATTAACCCCTTGGGGGCTACATTCAGCCCAAAGGCCACCAGTTGGATGTCCTGGTTTAGGCAATGAAGTTGTCACATAACCATAAATAATAGCTAATATTAGTGTATCAAAAGCTTCCCATCCCTAAAAGAATTAGGTTCTTTGCCTGTAATACATTACAAATAAACTTACCCCTTTACTACCTGGAGACAAGCTACATCCAGGCCAAACTGTACCTTATTCTAAAGGAGGGAAAGTTTCTGACTGTCAGTGCCTCCCAGCAGGGAAGCTGTCTTGGCTAGGACTCAAACTCTCTCCTAGGATTTCACCCCACATCTCCACTCCACTGCCCAGCTGGGGAGGAGCCTTCTCTAGGACTAGTAGTCTGTCCTGCCTGTTTGAACCACCCTAAGGTATAACCAGTTCTCCAAGGGCTTAGGGGTTTTCTAAACAGTACAGTTAGATGCCCCAGATTAGGTGTTTAGCTTAGCTGCCCCTTCCTCCTCCTCTTCCATTTCCCCCTTAGCTGGTGGTCAGCTAAGCTAAACACCTAACCTGGGGTACCTAACCAACAAAACAGGCAGTTTTGTGCTGAAAACTTTCTTCTAGCCACTCGACCACATTCTGCCATCTTTAAGCTGTCGCTACAAAACCAGCCATACTCAGCAGAAACCAGGACTCATTCCATATAAGACTGTCTGATGGTTTAGGAAAAGTTGGTCATTTCAAATCGCTATTCCGAGGACACAGGGGTCTTCCTAATGAAAACAAATCGCCATATTTGACCTTTATAAGTCTTATCAAAGAAAGAGACATGAAAACTGAACTATTATCCACAGAGGTGACCTAACATAAATGTGTAGGAGATGCGGAATGCAAAACTCTAGAACTCTTGGTTCAGAGATGATACCTTGCATTAGACCAGCTGAGAAATTGCAAAAGGATACATCTTTTTCTGCAAGCTTTCAGGCTCTCACACCCTTCATCAGGCTCAGGGAAAGTTAAAGATAGTAAAGTCCCCATATCTAGGAAATCAACTTCATTTTTGCACAGAGGAAGCTGAAGCTGGAAATCTGTCCCTCTGGGTCCGTGAGAGTAGAGATGCAGACACACTTATAATGGCTACCACCTACCTCCATCTTCCATGGGGATAATGAAGATTTTAACTGTTACAGAACTTGTTATTAGCAATTAATTTATTTTAAAAGGCATTTAAGAGGAAACCTGATGCTAAACATGCAGTAGTAGTTTTTACTGGAGTCATGCTTGCATGAAAATAGTTCAGATATTTTTATTACAAATGGCCCTGTAGATTTCAAAAGTACAGTCTGAATAATATAGGGCAATAGATGCATTAGAAATATGCATGCAATATACAAAGCTATTTCTGGGGATTTGATTTAAAAAAACAAAGTGTTTTTATAAGTTTTGTAAAGATCTGTGTAGGGCAGAGTTGTTGTTTTAATAGGCTCCCTCAGGGATTATTCATTTGAGGGATTCATTAAGGAGACCATAAGTAGAAAGCGGTGAGGTTTTACATATCCTGCCATGCGCTACGTTAACAATGCACAGCAGACAAAGCCCTAACTCTAAATGGAACACACTGAATCTTACAGTGAAGCTTTGTTTTAGAGATATTAGATAACATACGCACAGAAACACCTAAGAGAGATAATCAGACCCAAAAAGCCGTTGGTACTATGGTGATAGATCCCGTAAAAAATCAACTACTCCCAGTCACCAAGGAAAATTAAAGTCTGTATCTCTTAAGTGCTTAGTGGTGATCTGAGGATGTTGGACAGCCTTGAAGAAAAAAAAAAAGCTTGCTTTTTCTATTGTGTAAGGAAGTAGCTCACACAACTGTATCATTCAAAAAGAGGAGTATATAAAGGAAAAATAAATCAGACAGGATATCTAGCTTGGCTGACCACCAGCTAAAGGGAAAATGGAGGAAGGGCAGGAAGAGGACAAGACATCATAACTTTTACCAATAAGAAAGCCTAAGCACTTGTAAAACTTGTACTTGAGGGTGGTACAAGTCGTAAATAAGCTTGGAGTAAGAAGGAATTACATTTAGGATGAACACCAGAGAAAACTTGCTAATAGTGAAGTCTATTAAGACAGTGGAATAACATCTTGGGAGGCTGTTGGAAACCACACCACTGAAAATTTTTTAAAAAGTGGGCACGACAAAATACAAGGCCAGAGAATACACCGATGGAAATAACCCTGCTCCGTGGGGGGGAACAGATTAGATGACTTAATAAAGTTTCTCTATCTTCCATGTCTATGATTGAATTTGGGTGGCTACCTCACCATACTTAATGAGACTGACCCAGCCTCCTTGGTCACTGCTTTTGGGATGACTTGCGAATGGGGTTAGAAAGGGAAGGAAAGTCCTGGCCTCAGATACATATGGGGGGCTTCCACCTTAAAATATATAAAATATAAAGAAAAAAAGACAAGTTGTGAGCTGCCTTTAAATGAGTAAATAGTCAAGGCTGAATACTCTCTTCATTCAAGTGCAATTGGGCATCCCTAAGAAAGTGTTAGCAGATTGCCAGCAATCCCAAATATTGGATTGTAGATGCATAATTTTTCAGCCAGAAGTGTCTGGCATGTTATGAAGCATGAAATGGAAGTGCCAAGGAACAGGGTTAGATAAGACCACTGCTTAACAACTCCAAACACAAAGACCTGAAAGGAGCTGGCAACAGTGAAACCATGATTAGCAGAGGCAATAGAAAAAGATGCACGTCCATCAGAGTACAGGTCAGGATTGTGTCCAACAGGATGAACCACATCTAGGAAGCGCAAGTCTAGCACACAAATTCTATGTCTAGTAACATACCTAGTCTGCCAATGTCTTGCTTTCCTTAGCATCAGGTGGACGTGCACAAGAGGTATTTTGTTTACTGTTCAAGGTCAGCACTTGCAGAAGCGCCCAAAATATTTGCTTAGCCACAACTTCCTAGGAGTCATTTTCCACTTAAATCCCAGAGAAATCATCCCTACCATTTCTCATATGATCCCAGAATGTATACCCAAATGGCTGGGACATTTCTCCGAAGGAGAAGATAGTTTTTTGGAACAAGAATAGTGCAATCGCATTTACCCAGTGATGCCCCAAACTTTTAGATAAACTCAGTAGTTCAGCAATGGGTTGGTGAGTGACGCATGAGCCCTGGGTGAGGGGGATGCAAATATAGTCCTGCACCTTCCCTGCAGTGGCCCTGAGAGTGGGAGGAGGTGGCGGTGTAGGAGAAGCAGCAGCCAGAGATTCACTGCTGTGAGAGGGCGGTGACAGGGAACAGGACACAGGGATATCAGCTCCTTTGTTTTTGCACCAAAAACTGGTGGTCTGTGTCATGGTGGGGAAGATGCCACCCCTGTGCAGAAATAAAGCTCTGGCCACTGATCTGAACCGTGAACCAACACTTTCCAGGGAGCAGTACTTGCCAGTTACACCTCTGAATACATGGAAGCCACCAACTGTCCTGATTCAGAGATTCAGAGATGTTAGGGTCAGAAGGGACCTCAATAGATCAGCGAGTCCGACACCCTTCGTAGGCAGGAAAGCGTGCTGGGTTCAGATGACCACAGCCAGATGCCTATCTAACCTTCTCTTGAAAACCCCCAGGGTAGGGGAGAGCACCACCTCCCTTGGGAGCCCATTCCAGATTTTGGCCACTCTTAACTGTGAAGAAATTCTTCCTAATGTCCAATCTAAATCTGCTCACTGCTAGCTTATGGCCATTATTTTTTGTAACCCCCAGGGGCGCCTTGGTGAGTAGAGCCTCACCAATTCCCTTCTGCGCCCCCATGAAGAATTTAAAGGCAGTCACAAGGTCACCTCTCAACCTTCTCTTGCGGAGGCTGGAGCGGTCCAGGTGCCCTAGTCTCTCCTCATAGGGCTTGGCTTGCAAGTCCTTAACCATACGAGTGGCCCTTCTCTGGACCCTCTCTAGGTTATCCACATCCCCCAAAGTGGCGCCCAAAACTGGACGCAGTACTCCAACTGCCCGATAGAGGGGAAGGAAGTATCACCTCCTTGGTTCTGCTTGTCATGCATCTGCTGATGCATGATGAAGTGCAGTTAGCTTTGCTGATGACTTCGTCACACTGACGACTCGCAGAGTTTTTCCTAGTATTAAGCTTCAAGCAGCATTCCAGGAGTTTATATCCATTGGTCCTGGTCTTCACCGGGGATGCCCTAGTGAACAGCTGTTCACCGAGCTCCTGATGTACTCCTCTGGTATAGCAGTAAGTCGCTATCAAGTCCCCTTTCAACCTTCTCTTCTTTAGGCTAAAGAGGCCCAGGTCCCTCAGCCCTTCCTCGTATGGCTTTCCTTGCAAGTACCTGATCATATGGTGGCTCTGCTCTGGACCCTCTCAAGTTTTTCCACACCCTCATTGAAGCATGGCACCCAGAACTGAACACAGTACTCCGACTACGGTCTCACCAGTGCCGAGTACAGCAGGAGTATCACTTCCTTAGTTTTACACGAGATGCAGCGGTTGATGCATGCCAGCGTGTTGTCTGCCTGGCTGGCCACTGCATTGCTTACTTCCTTGTAAAGGGGCCAGTGGGGGTGGGCAATCAGCCATGCAAGGACAAGTCCAAGTCTGTACTTATCCGCTTATCTCCTCACAACCCCTGGCACCTTTCAAAGGATCTCATGGCGAGTCACTGACCTAGAGTTTTATGTTGATAAACCTAGATTGTATGTGCTTGTGCTGTTCCCACTTATTTGGAGAATTTTCAAAGACTTGCCTTTCCTGGAGCTGATAAACACTGCAGAATACTTCAGAACTTGCCAAGGGATGGCAGCACATGCAGTGCTGGTTTCACCAATGTTATTAGGTCACAGAAAAGAAAGCCCCACAGACTCAGCACAGATCAGACCAAGAGTATCTTCTGTTTTTTAAATACAGAAAAATAATATGCAATTACGAGGCCGTTTCCACCTGAATGGAGACAACATCACTTCTACATTTTCTAGGTTTCCCTCATTTCATCTTCATATGTGACTGATTAAAAAGCTGAACAATATTTGCACCCTGAATGTATTCAGAAACCATTTATAATCACCTGCCTTGAAAATACATTTTAGAATCGCCACATAAAACCAAAGCTCCCAGCTCTCCAAATATCAGGATAACCAAGGCTCCCTGCCCCAAGAAGCTAGACCTAAAAATATGGCCAGGATGTGTACCATACTATTCACCCCGCACCTGCTTCCCTCTCTCTGTTCTCCTGCAACTAAATTCTAGTCCACTACACTTCATGTCTTTCAAGGGACTCAATTTATTCTATGTAGCCCTAAATATTTCAACATGCTGCACACTTATAGTGTAACAAAAGTTGACATCAATAAATCTGTCTGGGGAAAGCCAGAGGTTTCAGTAGCTGACAAGGGACAGCTGAGGCTATTGGCACAAAGGAAAATTTGGCGTTGTGTACAGGAGGCTATTACGGTTTTTGGCACTTGGAAAGGAATACTTGTCTTCCTTGGATCTCCATTTTATGGCTATGGTGACTTTACATTTAATAAGAAATGCCTGAATTACTTGTAACCTTCCCCGGCAAACCCTGATAGCAACTGGATGCCCTACTGAACTGTCACAATATAGATACCAGTACACTGAACAAAGAGGAAGGCAGACTAAGGCTAGAAATAGATGTCACCAAATGAAGCAGATCAGCTCTGCTGGGATGCGCCACACCACAGTCAATCCATTTCACCTGTTGTCCCACAGCATCAATGGGTGGGACGACAGGCAATGAAGCTTGAGAGGCCTAGTCCTAGGTGCCCCAGGAACTCCTGTGCAGTATTGCACCCCTCAAGCCCTGGGAGAATCTGTCTGGTTTTTCCCTCTTTGAGATGACCCCAGGAACCTCTGCCTTTCCTCACCTCACAGAAATTTACCCCAACGATCCCAAGGCGCACCTCTGTGAGCAGGGAACTCTGGGCAGGTGCCTCCAGGGCCTGATCCTGGGTGGGAATTTCCAGGGTATACAGGAAAGAGCTCCTCAAGCTCCCAGAACACCTGCCTGGGGTGGCTGGAGAGGGCAGGCAGCTCCAGGCTGCTGGCACTCGCACCATAAAGTGAACAGACACCCATCACTACATAGTGGTACAAATTAATACCATCTTTGCCACGGCCACAAATTTTGGGCATTTACAACATTGCAAGGGGCCGGGATATCTGTTTCCTTGGTCTTTGTGCTGCCATAAAAGTGTTCATGATGGCACAAAGGCAATGAAAGGTGACATCTGTTTCCACCATAAAGCAGAGGGCACTTCATCAGCTCCATTTAAGTCTCATCCTGCAAAGTTTTCTTGCAACCATAAACAACCTAGAGAAGTTTAATTTGCAAGTTTCTGAAATGAAACTTCAGTTGATGTATCCCAGCCATATGGCAAACAGAACTGGCAAAAACTGCTCAGCCCACTCTCAGTGGCGCCTACAACTTTCCTCCCTGAACAAATGGTCCAACAAACCGAGGGTCTGCAAACCTTCTGAGAGCAGAACAAGCTCTCTGCTCTGTTCTTTTCATATCATCACTCACCAGCAAGCTGCTCTTCCTGGTCAGTGGCCTGAAGACACACAACACCTTTCCTGCCCCTCATCTTAAGCACAGACTTAATTTAATCATGATTACCTTTGACATGACTACTTAAGAGCTTAAAGTTAAGTATGTGCTAGCTTGTTCTGTTGACCCTGGTGCAAAAATGCCTACTGCATTGCAGAATTCAAGTCTTTGGCTTTCAAAACGTCTCATCCAAGAGAGGCACACATGCTACACTGTACTAGCTTTACTTTATTTGCCACCAACAAATGAAGAGGCAAGTTAACTTTGCTGGGTTTTGCTTTCAGGAATGTATTAAAAAACAAGCAAGCGAGCATTTATGGGAGCGATTCAGTTTTCATTAGAAACAGACTACAGTTATCCTCAATATTAGCGGGTCACATCTTACTATACACTTAAGTATAACATCTGCCCTTTTATTAGTTGCCGATACATACAGAGGGCCTGCTACCGTCACCTTTATTCATTCTGCATTGTCCCATGTATTAGGAGTCTTATTTATTTCAACAGAATTAGTTGTGGAGCCAGAAAATACCCAGCATAATACAGGCTGGCAGAATTGGTGTCTAAATAAGAGCCAGGTCCATCCTAAATTCAAGTTTCTTCAATGGCTGTTCCATACATCCTATAGCCACTGTTAGACCACCTGCATGCCACAGCACCAGAGAAGGGTAATTTGGACAAACCTGCATCAGCATTCAGTTCCTCCAGCATCCCTCGAGTCCTCCAGGTAGGTCCTGTGTCCTGGTTTCCTACAGAATTATTGTGCTCTTGAACTACTGCAGCCGCCAAAAGCGTGTCCACATTTACCACTTCTGGATCAGAGTTTGTGTCAGATATATCATAATGAGCTACAACTGGAGGTCCATCTGAGGAGGAAAAGAAAAGCAACGGATGTTAGATGTATACATGTTGGGAAAGATATTTTAAAACACAAATCACTAATTCTAGAAAGGCTGCATTCTCCTAAATGGTCTCAAGGAACTGTCAGAGACAGGTAGGGCCATGATTCAGCTTCAGTTGGAAGAAGATATTCTAAGACCATAAAAACATTTTAAGCTTTGCATACAATAAAAAGATACTAAAAACAGACACGTAAGCTTGCCTTGTCATTGTCTATCAGTTATTCATATATTATCCTTTACATTGGCACAGTCAAGTCTCCATATTTGACAATGTTACACTCATAGTTCTAAAAGGATAAGACGTTTCAGCTTAAGCAAGAAATAATATTCTAAAATAGCAGGACATTAAATTTGGCAAAAGAAAATATTTACGGAGGTTTTTACTTTCTTTTTTTTTTTCTTTAAATAATTCAAATGACATCTTAACCTTGTTTAGGGGTTGATTTGGATGAAAAAAACTCTCTCTTATGTAACTGATTCAACTACGTTAAGTTTAACACTAGGCAAGTCTGCATGCATAACATTCACCTGCCAAGGACACTGGAATTTTTCAAACTTGTAGTGTATTTTTTTTTCCATAACTAAGTGCAATAAAACAAAATTAAAATTTACAAGAAAATACACTTTCTAATGTCATATTCTAATAAAAGCGATACATAGTGACAAATATGCTTTTAACACGGTATTTTCACAGTATGAATCTCCTCCCACCAAAAGAGGGATATAGATTTTTAGTATCTTGCATCGTATTATTGATAAACAAGAAAAAAGAACGTTATTTTGATTGTTTTTGTGCTGAAGGCAACAACTTTCTTTGAAAACTAAGGTCAAATTTAATTTAAAAGTTAATTTGAAAGCAAATGGAGAAACCATAAAGAATGTCATTTGGAAGAGGTCCATGTTTTCATTCAAAATAGCTCTCCCTCCCCCTCCCCCTCCTCCCCATGGCTCTAATTTATGAGTCAAGAGAGGGCAGAGGGGAAAGAGTGAAATTCTGGCTCTACTGGAGTCTATAGTACAAGTCCCATTGACTTCAGTGGGTCCAGGATTTCATTTAATGCAATTATACATTTGAGACGTGTGAAAATACTAAAATAGCCTGAGCCAAGGCCTCAATTGCTGTAAACTTTAATTCCACTAGAGTTTTAATGGATAATGCTTTGGAGTACCTGGTCCTTCATTTTCAGCATGTTATTCAAAGAAAGCTTCTACTAACATTTTGTAGCACAGAACCTTCTACATTATAAAACAAATAAAAAAAGCGCTTCTCCAAAAGAAACATTTATTCAGGAAACACTAGCGTCTTCTAGGGGTACAACATGAAAAAGTGTTTGTTACCAGGGGGGTGGGAATCATTGTACAATCAAAGCTTAAAACTTGGGTCACTGCACAGCTGTTTCCACCAGGGTCCGTTTTGTTTTTATTTGATTCAGCAAATGGATAATCCAATACAACAATTTTAAAGAATTGTTTTGCAGGTAGCAACACACTTCATTGAAGCATGACACTATGGAGCTTGAACTCCAGTGAGGATCAGTTTTGCACCCTAACAGGATGGTGTTTCACAAATCATTTCAGGTCTGACCTGTCCCCGAATAAAGCACTGTTGTTATATTACAAACTTAAAACAGACAACATAAAAATAAATGGGTAGGTTAAATGTCAATGTATAAAAGAGCAAACATTTCACAACGTGAAACACTGATGATTGCAACTGGAAAAAATCCTGATCTCTACTTGAAAGACGATCGTTTGCTTTTTAAGAAAGGCAAGTAGAAAGTACAAGGTTACCAACTTTTGGATTAAGCTGCTTGCTATTTGGTTTATTATTTTACAGACATGCCTAGATTACATGCAAAATTTACAATATGGGGAATAATTTCACAGTCTTTTTATCATCAGAGTTCAGTGTGATATGATATAAATATCTTATGGTTTATAAAATAAATACTTGAGTGCAGAAGATACGAGGGTCAAGTACAATATTGACTATTTGACCATGTTTTCAGGAATTTATGAACTGAAATTTATGGAGCTGTGAATAATTCGTGTGGCATTTGATTTTTTTTTGTTTTAGTTATTACTAATTTTTCTAACAGTACAAGCCAAATTTAGATAGATGCGCCTACACAAATCAAATTATATTTGAACAAAAGGCATCAACAGTCTCAAGTCAAAATTGTACCACTCCTACATGTATAATCATGCAAAAAATGTATAATAAATGTATATACATGCAGAGTGATATTCTCATCACCTACCCATAGAAATAACTTGTGTGAAAGTCTTCATCAGTAGGAAATACAAGCATAAACTTGTTATCTGTAGCTCCACTCTTGTATCTTCCACACTTCCAAACAGCACACCTTATAACTTAGCTTAAATTTAGTATACAGCAAACAGACAGCAATATTTTCAATATAATTTACATACTGTCATTACATTTGTCACTTAAGTTTATAGTATCTTGAAAACTCAAGTTAACAGAAGCTGAATGTTTACAAACCAGTCACATATTGGGAATATTTTTGCTTTTCTCAGCCTTGCCTTTCAAATCATATATGGAAATGAAAGACCCCTTTCATATCAGAGCTATCTAAACCTATCACCACCAAATGACTAATTATGTCACCTTAATGGACTGCAATGCTCAAACAAAATCCTGAAAACTGTCAGCATGCATGAAGGTGGTGATCAGCAATAAATGCCTGCATGCAATGTACTCATGAAAGTAAATGAACAAACAAATAAAATTAATAGGGAACTTGAGATTTTCTATTTAAAAACAATGCTAGGACTATAGCACTTTGAATATTTTTACTGTCCCAGAATTTTACCTCCAGCTCTTAACACCAGAGACTAAAAGATGCTGCAATCGGATGGCTATCCGGGGCCCATGTCAAATGAAAAGGTGGTTTTCTCAATCCGATTCCCAGCGGATAGGCATACCCCATCGCCAAAACACTGCTTCAAATGGAACATCTCTGCTAGTTTCCATACTGGGAATCTGAATCCTACACTTTGGGTAATTATGAGCTAAACAACTGATCTGCCTGAAGTGTGAGATTCCTTTCTGTCCAAAAGGGTAGGAAAAAAGGTCTATGTACCACTTGGGTCCTCTTTTGAAGGCTTGTGTTTCACAAGCCTTATGTGAATGCTCTTTATTGTATCTGAGGGTCATGACTGGACCTACCTAGGTCCAAAGTTGTGCACCCCCTCACCACACCCTCCTGTCTTATTCTTTTTTCCCCTACAAGGGCTGGAAGTTGCATGCAAGCTCCTATGCTTTTTTTACATGACTGGATTTCTGCAGAAATTACTCTTTGGACAGGTTTACACTGATGTTGCAAACAGAAGAACATGCACTGTCAACAAATCAGGACTATTTACTCTAGGTAAGGACTAAGATTTCTTTTTCCCCTGCTATGAAATGAATGAGAGAAAAGAATTTGTGAAACAAAAACAGCACTCTTTATTTTTTTCTAATTCGGTCTTGAGAACTGGACAGTTCATCTGGATTTTAAGAGATACTGAAACTGAAGCAGGCGATGACGCTATCAGAAGTTACATTCTAGATACATGAGATGGGAGACTTTTTATAGTCAGACAATATGACAAACAAAAGAGTTTCTTTTCTCTGTAAAAATCAGGTCTGCTGAGACTTGATTTAGGTGAATTGGTGAAAAGTTACATTGGTGGCAGGCTTAAATCCATGACTGAAGCAATAAAGGTGAGAAAAGACAAGGCTGAACATTAACATATACCAACAACAAATTACAGCTGTTGACATTCAATGTCAACAGTACAAAAAATGAAGACTTTTCCTGTCAAAGACAGAGGTCATCACTAGGACAAAAACCATCAAGGGTCCCATTCTGTTCTCAACTGTACAGTGTAAATCAGAATTAACGCTACTGCAGTCAACTGCTATTAGATTTAGAGCCTAGACCTCATTATTTTAGCTCAAGTTTGCAGTGCAGTTAACTCACTTCCTCAGATTTGCTAACCATTTAAATATCTAACATCCTACCAGATCCCGAACACAGAAGACCAAACGCAGAAGTTTATTTCCATTAGCAGTAGTCTATCCTCTGACTCTTGCTAAAACAGTATTCAACATAAGCAGAAGTACAATATGAACTTTTACAGTTCCAGTTGCAGGTAAAGTGATGGTTGCATATGAAATACAGCCACATTTGTGGTAAAACAGCAGCTGTCCATCAACATCAACTAGACCGCACAAGTTCAGGATAGGAAACAAAGGACACTGTACATAATTTACCATGAGTAAAAGGCAGCAAGACTCTCTTCGGCATCAACTGCTCTGAAACTACTATTTGCATGCATATTCTTAACCTGCGGTAAGGAGAAGGTAAGCCAGAGTGACTTTGACCTCTTTCGCATGCTGTGGTTTTCACTTCCACTTATCATGGAGTATAGTCCGGCACAAGCAGCTACTACTGCAGAGCAGGTGAAGCACAGTAAAGTCCTGCCCCCTTTTTATGGTGCAAGAAATTGTTTGCATATCCATACCATAAAGGCAGCATGGAGCACTTAGTGATGAAGGGTGTCCACAGGGTACAACACAGTTCTGGGCAGGGTCACCACAAGCTACCTGTAAATGCATTAGCTCATACACAGGAGTCTACAGAGTGCAGGCAGTGCCATGCAAACATATCCAATGTTTGCAAAAGAGATATAATAAAAAAAAGTGCTATACATGAATAAGGTATAGTCAGGAGATCTCAAGGCATTTTACAAAGGAGTTTAACTGTATTTAACCCCATTTTCAAGGTAGGGAAACTGAGAAAAAGTGTGATCAAAAGACTTGCCCAGGGTCACCCGACAGAAGGGAGGCCGAGGTAGAAATAGACTCTAGGGCTCCCAAATCCCACCCTAGTGCTCTGGGTTAGGATTCTGGGCTATTTCTGTATGTAAATTCCTAATAGGTTAAAAAAAAAAAAGTTTCAGATGTTTTCCTGAAACACAAGAAAAAAATTAAAAGCCAACATGGGGTACTCAGTTACTAGCAAACCAATCTATAAGGATAAGATAAGGATAAGGAGTGATCTATTCTTACTACAGGCACTGTTTTTGGATCTTTCATATGGACAACTATACTGCTGTGTAGTATTTAAAACAGCAAGAATCTAACTTGAGAGGAATCTGTTTGTATCTATGAAAACTAGTGAAAAAACTCAAAGGACAAATCACAAAAAAAGCTAAACTCCATCATTTACATCTGATGTGCATTGGAGGCAACTCCATTTACTTCAAAGGATTTGCTTCAAAATCATCTTAAATGAAAAAAGGGGAATTTTACAAAGCTTTAGGTTTAAAAGCTGTAAAATGATTATAATAATATAGCTCGATTTGAATAACATAGGGGAAAGAACTGAAGAACTTGGCTCTAAAGTTCTTGCAAAGTTAAATTTTAGGCAAGATACACTGATATTTTGACTCCAAAGAATTTTATATTTTTAAGATGACAAACAATGCAAACTTCATATTATATAAAGCAAAGTCAGAGCAACATAATCAGTGCGCGATTCAAGTGGCATTGAATGAAACTACCTAAACTCTAGGCCAATCCCCAAAAGAGAAGAAAAACAACTCGCCTTTTGATGCCTATAATTTAGTAACGTGAAACATTTCATCACTCTGTATATTTATTTATTCTAGGTTACAGTAGTTACATTTCAAAATTTACAGGGTGAGGCAAAAAAGATACATATTGTAAATACAATAAAACAATAATAGTGTAACAATCTTCCTAAAAATAATTATGAACAAAAAAATAATTGCTATTAACATTAGCGTTCTCCATATTTTTCCTTCATTTTAAAATAGTTAATTAGGCTTATACAACAGGAATAAATCATAACAAGAAGAAATTAGTATTTGTTCTGAGACTAGATTCATGATCATTTGAAGACACCAGGCCTAAAGTTATTTCAGAAACACAAAGCCATAAACGTTCTCTCTTTCAGGCTATTTGATATCTAGATGGAAAATACCTTGTTTTTATTTTTTGTTTTTTTAATAACAGAAGTGCAACAAGGTCATGTCATAATTGTCCTGTAAGTAAAGGCAGATGGAATATATTGGGGATGCTAGGAAGCACAGCGTATTCTTCTACTCCAGGCTTAATCGCCTCATGCTACGTGACATTTTCAATAATATTGACTCCAAACCTATCACTCAAAAAATGAACCGTCAGACATGAGGGTTGGTCTACCTTACAGAGGTTTGCTGGCACAGCTAAGTCAGGTTAGGAGTCTGCCACCAATCACGCTGTACTCAATGCCAGCATAAACTCCACAGAGATGCACTGTCATTACAGGGCTCTGCCGGTCGGTACAGAAATGATGGCAAAGCCTCTGTAAAACTTCACCATGACCTTTAGAGCCTCTTTAGTTGGAGAGACTATTTTCCACCTGCCTTCATTCCAGTGAGCCAGTGCTGCACAGGATTCACAGCATATGAATGAAACAAAAGGGTTCTGACTATTTTTTTTTGCAAGGTAGCATCCATCTCTATCAATTAGCCTGACTGTTAAGTTTATACAGTACACCACATGCAGCACTTCAGTTTGAATGCTCACAACCAGAGTTGTCACATTGAAGACCTTGGTTATGCTGAATCTAAATCAAGAACCTGGATCTGACCTACGGATCTTAATCAGAGAGAGATTTTGTTAAAGTCAGAGGGAATTGTCCTTGACTGAGAAATGAGTAAATGATACTGTTCTAATTAAAACTAAGGGTGGAATCCAGGCCCCAGTAAAGTCTATGGGAGTTTTTCCACCGATTTCAATGGGGCCAAGATTTCACCCATAAAGGAGTTAGGATGTCAAAAAAGACAACCTTCAGTTTGTAATACAGGAAGAGACAATATACGTTACTAAAATATGAATCACAAGTAAAATTTAAAAATTCCAATAAACTGCCAAAAATAATCCTAAATAAAACAGAACCTCCATTCTTAACTTCAGCAGCTTAAAAAAAAAAACACAACCCAAAACAATGTTAAATGGGCACCATCAACTTGAAAAATAACACTTCTACTTGAATTTAACTACAACTATTTCTGAGGAGCCATATAAATTAAAAATGAGAGAAAAATATTTTCCTTCATTTCTTCAGTTTCTTTGCTCATTTGAGCACTCTTTGTATAATCTGTTTCACTGCCTTCACTTGTATGAACATATTAAGCAGTTAATTTTCCCTCTGCAGATCTTTCACAAAAGCAACAGAGGGTTTGGTTTTCTTCTCCCCTCACCCCCGCCATTTCTTTTAAACTAGAAGACCATATAAAACTGAATTTACAAGAAAGTCAGAGGGACTTTTTCTAGGTGCAGTACCTGATTATTTTTTTTAAAACAGCCAGTTTTCAAGTTGATGATGCCTTTCAATAAAATGCATATATAAAAATACTGAAATAGTGCTTTTGAAGGCATTCTGCTCTTATAAGTGTACATTTAGGAATGTTTGCTGGTACAACAAGCAAGAAACATGGAACAACTGGATGCAGGAGTTTCTCCTTTTCCTTTCATTAGCAAAAACAGACAAGTACCAGAACCGAATTCATAACATGAAATCTTGAGTAGCAATCTCAGTTCACCTCAATCATTTCTTAAATCCTGCATATACATATCACAGTGCCTCATTTGGAGATCCTGCTGTCCGTTTAGTAAATAATTAGGCTTTAGGTCATGCAAGTAGAACTGTGAAGGCAAATCTTTACCTACATAAAGACTTTCCGACTTCAAACTCTTACCCATGTTTAGAGTGCCAGTGTTCACACAGCTCAGCTCTACAAGACTCACAGGGTGACTGTGTTAAAAATGCACAGGAATTTCATTCTTTAAACAAAAAAAGCAGCAAGGAGCATAGCATCTGTGGCTGCTTACAGATGTTAAAAGAAAACACGCTTTACCAGAAACAGCAACATGTTAGTTCGACTTAGCTCCACAGCATCTGTATAGTCAGCGGAGCTTTTCGGTGCTTTTATGTAATAGATGACTCAATCCCTTTAGTGGGGTGCTTTTATCTAATTCAATCAGCTAGTAGATAAAAGTGCCAACCCCCCCTAAAATGCATGATCTATACAGGCATTGGGTGAGCTAGGTCCAACTAATGCAATGCCTCTTCTGGGCATGTGCTGGGCTTGGTGTGGGAGTGCACTGAGTTTAAAGTAAAACACAGGGGGGGCTGGGGGAGGCAGGGGGCTTTTTTTTTTTTTTTTTAAATGTCTGTAAGCTGCCTGCATGTCCATGTCTGCCAATGCCATGCATCAGGCTTTAGTTTCTTGGCTTTAAACCTTTGAGCAAAAAAAAAAAAGCATAAAAATGGGGTTTAATAATGATTTTATTTGTAACCCATGTACTAAAATTAATGCTAAGTAAATATTTGGAAAACTGCTCCCAGTTATTTTCATAAGTTTTGACCCAGTGTAAAAGTGTATACAGCTATATTATAGTAGCTGGATAGCATTAAGCTACCTTGTTTAAAAATATTTTCCCTTTATCACAAAGATGAGAATTGTCATGACATTTCATACCTATAGACTTCAGGGCAATATGTTGCAAGGTTATGTTGATTTTGTTATGCCATGTACTATTTGGAATATATATACATTTAAGTTTTAACCTTAAAAAAAAATCTTTAGTTGCAGACTACACTATTTTTCATATTAATGTGAGAAACAAAATCAACTCTATTTAAATAAAATGCTCATCTAATGCACTGGTAAAAGGTCGCATTCACTTCTCTACTTAGCTCTGTGGAGGTAAGAAGTGACCCAAAAGCCAGTAAAAACCATTCAGCACAGTCTAAGCTCACACTCAAATTGTCCTCCAACTCCCCTTGAGAATTTGAGGGTCTTGTACAAACAGACCAAATCCAGAATCAGGTCCTGTAACTTGGAATTTCCAGGTCTGCCAGTTTGACACACATCCTTAGCATCAAGTGAAGTTATACAAAGATTTGTTTCATTTGCACATGCTGTACAATAATATCAAGCAAATGAATTTCAAGCGCACATAAACAGTGACTTCTAAACCCTGCATCTGCAATCACCTAAGTAGTCTTGCTACTTGCATGCGGCATGCCTGCAGTATTCTAGATGTCCACTGCAATATTTTACAAAAAACATATAAGCAATTTAAACAGCCCAGCGTTTCACAGTTGGATTTAAGTTGGTATCAACTTCAGAGGAGTTACACTAACTTACAGCTTCTAAAGCTCTGACACAACATTTTTACTTTTCACAGGACCCTCCAAGATTACAAGCAACAGCTTTAGGAAACTACAATGTTCTTTTCTCCATTTAAAGGAAAAAGTGCATGATAGTTAGAGGCAATCTTTATTCCATCATGCTGTTTGACGCATGAAAAAACTTCCTGTATACTGCCAAGTGTGCTAGATTTAAAGTAAGGGTCTGAGGTATACAAACATAAATATTCTTCAAAAATCAAAATGTTGGGGTAGAGAACAGAGGAGGTGGGCTCTTATAATCCTTAAAATCTTTTTTAATA
This sequence comes from Alligator sinensis, assembly GCF_000455745.1. Taxonomy (NCBI): domain Eukaryota; kingdom Metazoa; phylum Chordata; order Crocodylia; family Alligatoridae; genus Alligator; species Alligator sinensis. The sequence goes on along the minus strand of NW_005842779.1, from coordinate 66,314 downwards.
AAATGCATTGACCATTTTATTAGAAAGGATGAAGGGATGAAGTCCTGAACTCTAACTATGCTAGAATTTCAACTGCATGGAGACTTAATTCCCTGACATTCTTAACATCAAGTCAAAACTTTCTGAAAATAGGAGCTTATATTGGAAACCATGACAACCTCAACAGTAGCTGCATGAACACCACCATATAACAGAAATACTTGCAGTTTTTCAGAAATCTTTTCAAACTGAATTATGTAACAGAAAGCCAAACCTTCATTCTGTAAAGAAGATGGGCAAGTGCTGTCACCCGTATTTTAAATATAGACTCACTCGTGTCAACATAAAAGGTTGATTTTTCTACAGCATACTATAGCTTTTTAATTTCTAGTACAGAGCAGCAAAATAGACACTTATGTTCAACTGTAAAACCTGGAAAATAAGGAAGGATCTCAGAGTAGAAAACACACTTTTCTTCATCTGACACACATTTATAGCAAAACAAATGCCATGGAAGATTTCATTTATTTAAACAAGGACTATAAAGCTTGAACCAGAAGAAGAGTTTGTGGGCCAGATTCTCATCTTGTGTAAACTATCACTGGTGTTGATTTTACAGAAGCTATGCTGATATACACCAGCTGAATATCTGGCTCAACCTTTTGAAAGCAGACAGGAAAAATAACCAAAGTAAAATTGTTTCCTAATTTATGATTTACAAAACTATTTACAACTGTATTCCTTGCAGAAATATTCACATTACTATGCAGTTCACATGTGGAAACACAGTTAAATTCATCTTTAATCTGAAATACTCTCTCAACAATCATCTGGCTGCGTTTAAATTAATATGCCCTAAAGAGGGCACAATCTTAAAGCCTCATCTTCATGCACATCAAAATATGTTCTACATCTTCCACCACTATTCCTTTCTGATTATTTGTTAACATTCACAGTACTTTACAAGATAAAAAAAAACAAACAAAAAACCAATAAGTAGTGTGTTGGGGTGGGGGAAAGTTTTTAGAAACAAAAAAACCCTTTATTTTGTTGTTGCTGTTAATAACTATAAACTACAGATTGTTTTCTATAAACAGTAAAACTTACAGTTGGTTTCACTTAAAAAAAGAAAAATCTCCCCAATTTCAAATGTTGTTATATTTTTCAGGGTTCCTATAACCTAGGTAAACCACAGAAATTAGAAATTTCACAGACTACAATCCTAACAGAGCTGTTAACCAGTTACAAGAGATATATAATGGTACACATTAGTCTGTAGAGGTGTGAGATATGAACAAATTCAGCTCAACTCTTTAGACAATTTGTTTTTAAAAGTCTAATTGCTCCATATATATTTAAAAAATGTTTTAGGGCATGCTTACATTGAGTAAATGACCAACTTATACATAAAACAAACCCAGTCACAGCTGGAAGCAGCTTTTGCATGCGGGGAAAGACTTGTGGGAGTTGTCATGCTCTAAATACGCTGTTCAGATTACCAGTCTAAATGTTTATCTATTTAATCTATGGACACTAAAAAAAGATTTTATTTTTTTTTTGTAAAACAGTAATCTTCCCTGAAAGATCTTAACTTGTAAAGAGAGAACACGTTCATTAAATTTCAACATAAAACAACTCAATTACACTGTTAAAACTATAGGTAAATTTAAAAGTTAAGATAAAAAATATACACATCATTCATTTAAGTTAATATCAAAATTATATATCTATAAGGAATTACTCTTGGGTACTTAAAAACCATCTCCTGCATAGCCTTTCAAACAGTCCCTCAACAAATATACAGATCTCTAAGCTAGAAAAAGGAGGAAAGAAACGAAAGAGGTGTCATAAAACTCTACTTAAAGAGATATAAAACACTTGGCTGGGCTAGTTTTATTTTTTAAAACTTAAATTATTCCCGAATCACTTTTAGTTTGATCCAAAACTCATGTAAGTTGAGGGGAAAACTCTTATTGACGACAGGGGTCTTGAAGCAGACCTGTAGAAATTACAATGATATTCCTGATTGGAAGAAAATATCTGGATTAAAAAAAAAAATCATAACTCCCTACAGTTATAGAAGAAATTAAATTATAAAAGCTAAGAGACCTGTCCCATTCTTTTTACCTAAAAGTTATCTAGGTAGATACTCTGAATTCCCCGTATTACAATTTTGATTTTAGTCACATTAGAAACATCTCACAAATTCTAAGGGACAGTAAGCCACATAAACGTACATTTTTGGTAACTAAAAATTTTTTTTTCACATATGAAGGCCCAAGTGGAATGCAACAGAAAAGAAATAAGCTGGCAACGGTGGGAATCAGTTGTTTTTCTGTTGTATAGCTTAATTCCAATTTAAAACACAAATATTTCAAATGTGCTATTCAGGATAACTCATTATCATTATTGACAATTAAAATAAAAGCCACATAGTAGCAAGTTTTTATATTCTTTAACCAAACTAATGCTATGGCATTCTCAACAAGTAAATAATAATTTCAATGGCATTCAAAACGATGGCTCAAAAATGTTCCTACTTGTTTACTCAGACTGGCAAACAGGGCATTAACTGTTTACCAATCTCAACATCAGGCATTTACTTTTAAAGTTCTTGTGCCAAGACTCAGATTCTTGGGCCAAATAATGATTGTTGCCTCTCAGAACTGGCACTGCTATTTTTATTTCAGCATAAAAGACAGTTTGTTCATATATGTATATCTATACACACACAAGAAAGCACCTAAATTACGTGTATAAATGCGGGCATATAAGCAAAAATAACAAATCCAGTGCTTCCCTTAAGTATGAACGTCATTTGCAACACAGCAACAACATTATTAAAAGCTCTAGACAGAAAACTAATGGTCAAATGGGACAGGGTTATCAACTATTTGGCACATTCATTATGCATAGCTAATTTTGGGGGTAGACTCATTTATGACTTCTTTCAAAAAGCAAAGAAGGACAATCAATATGTAGACATGTTTAAGCTGTCAAACTTGAACAGAAGTATTGATTATTCAATATCTAATTAGGGGTCTAGATTTCTTT
>NW_005842779.1:61309-63271 GCF_000455745.1 Alligator sinensis | reverse complement strand
CCCTACATAATTTTTTTTGTCATGCAAGAGGAGCGTATAGATGCAATAGTCCAATTGCTCTTATAGTAATAAAACACAGCTCTACCATTTCAAAGGTATGTAACAAGGATTCAGAGTTGCATCTCGCCACGCTTTCGTGAGGAGAGCTTGGAAGGGGTGTGTGTGCGTGTAGCTACATAAAACTCTTCTGTAAATAAAGCGATTGTGTTATGGTGTTAGAAACCCATCAAGGAAAAAGAAACGTGCATGGACAGAAAAGAAAAAAAAAATTGTTCTCAGCACAATCCACATTAACATCAACATTTTAAAGCCTTTCCTTAAGTTTATGATTGATTCAAATCATGCTCTGCAATATTTCCATTTTCTGGAAAGATAGGTGGAAAATTGTTATTAAAAGTCACTGGAAACTCTAAAGTAGTGTCAACATTTTGATAGCCCGCATAAGAATTAAAAGACTGCTGAGGAAGTACTTGGCTATCAGGCATCTGCATGAATGCCCCTGACTGCGTGGTAGGGGGAATTCTTTGGCCAACTAGGTGCATTTTAGGTTCCCTGGGCTCCAGTTGCTGCTTGCTTTCTTCATCCGTGTCAAGACGGGTTAGCTTTTCTATCCACATGCGAAATTTCTCCTCTGTCTGCCTCTGCATCTCGGCAAAGCAGTTCATGGCCTCTTCCAGGACATTGCCTATGCAGTTCCTATCCCACACGGTGCCCCTGTCAAGCAATCCTGGAATTTCCCTGGTCGCTCCTCCAGATCCCCCAGCACGACTGAAGCCAGCTTTAAAGACATTGAGGCCATTTGATAAGACATCATTAAAGTTAGAAAAGTACATTGTTTATTCAGGCATGTTAACGCAGGAAAACAGCATTAAAAAAAAACCTCTCTAGTGGTTCCCAAGGGGATACAACATTGGAGGAGGAATCTGTAACCTCCAAGATAACCAGAAGCATTTACTTCAAAGAAAAAACCCACCAGATGTCACAGTTACTAGAATGTTATTTATATATATTAGATTTTTCTAGCATTTCTGCTCTCACAGTAGACTTGTATCTTTTAGAAACCAAATTTAGTCCCATTCCCACAGCAAAATTTTAGATGCCTTTGCTGTTGATTCAAAACAAAACATCATACAATAACGATTAATGCATACCTCTATAAAACTGCAATACATAAATGCCACCGCTTTTAACTGATAAGCCTCAATAATTATATATAAATTAATTTTATTGCTTAGACTAAGGGATGGGTAGACACCTTCACAATTGTTCACAAGATACCACAGATAAGGACTGATACTTCAACTGAAAAATTTCAAGTGGTACAACCCTAAGCCGTTGCCGAGACAGCATAGAGAGTATACTGGACACTAAAGAAATACATGTTAAAAAAATAAAATTAAAGCAAAAACCCCACTTGTAGCACATGAGGGCAAAGCAGAACCAAAAGCAACATCTGTTAGTCTGATAGGAAGAAAGACATCTGCATACACACCCTTGGAGTAATCCGCACAAGATCTGACCCTACTTAAACTAGCGTCAATGGCAAAACTCCCATCGACTCAGAGCCCAAAGCAACAGAACGGCAGCACCTTGTTACTTGGAGACTCTTCTCAACCAAACCAAAGGGTAGATGAGGTCCTGTTAGGACAGCCATTTCCAAAGTAGCCCTCACAACCCCAAAATCTGTTCATGGCACTTACATGTGTGGTCACAAGCTGACTGGAGACAGTTGTGAGTTCACAAGTAGGGCTGCCATGCAAAAAGCGTGGGAATGGGTGCATTAGAAGGAAATTGCTTGCTTCCATTTCTCAAGGCAGTACTAAAATAAATGTTTCTAGCTCTCCTAAAGATTGTTTTAGTGGAAAAGTCCATCTTAAAAAGGTAAAATATTCTTAGTAAGAAAAGTCAATGGTAAAATATGCGCCAAGGCTTAGAAACCCCCCTCAAAAACCCTCTTGAAGG
>NW_005842779.1:40589-61278 GCF_000455745.1 Alligator sinensis | reverse complement strand
GCACAACACCTCGTGGGGGGGGGGGGGGGGGGGGGGGGGTAGCATTAAATCCTGAACCTGTAAAACACCATGGACCTCAGACCATAATGTTGTTCTAAAGCATCAAGTATTAGCTCATTCAGATGTTTGCAAAATTAAACCAGAACCATATTAAGCTATTCAAAACCATTCATTAAGCTGAGTTCACTGTGTGAAATTTAAACTTTTGTTTCAATAAACATTTTTCTTTCTTTTGTTTTTGGTTTGGGGTTTTTTTTCTCCATAAAGCCGAACTCTGGAAGAGCCTGTCCAGACCTCTAAAAGTCCATATGCCATCATAGCTACAAGCATTAGAAAAACCATTCAAAAAAAAAAAAAAAAAAAACTGTAAAAAAAAAAAAAAAAAAAAAAAAAAAAAAAAAAAAATCACTGGACCACCTAAATCACAGATTTACAGATAAAGGGATAAGGCACTAATACTTTATTGGGGGTTTATTGCTTATGGGAAGTTACAGTGTCATTAGACAATACATTCTTTTTGAAGAGTCAGTTAAATTAGATATATACAAAAAAAAAACCCCTTCAATAAATGGCAAGACAGAAGATTTAAGATTCCATTCTTATTTTCCAATAATGTCTGGCTAGCCATACTATAGTTAAGTGGCACAATTTCCATTATGAATCCTAGTTAAAAAGTCTTATCACTCATCTGTTGTCATGCTAAGCAGGCAGAAACATAGCATCCAAATCCTTTGCTCAGAAACTAATTGTTTCATAATTATTTATTTCAGCCCGAATGGCTACATTTCAGTTAAAGCAAGGTTGTTTAGGAAGCATCTATATAAAAATGGCATCCTCTTGATCAACTAATTGGCTCACTATATGTATTCAGTCGTACCTGTTAACTGACAGAAGGAGCTTTCTGTTTTCATGTTGGTTCCTGTTAGTCCCACAGGCCACATCCAGACCAGCATGGTTGTGTGGTACGTGGTACCACAAACATGCCTGTGGCACTGCATACTGCACATTTAGATGTTCTGCAAGGGTGCGCTGCCCATGCATGCGCTGCTCCACATTTTTTTCTGCGGGATTTTTTTGACTCCTAGATGCACAGAGTTAAAAAAATACCTGCGGGGGGGGAGAGGCAGAGCAGCGCCCGGATCCACCCTCTGGCTGCCAGCCAGGCTCTGCGTGGCAGGATCGCCGCTGCTGCAGCCTCCCATACCCCACCCGGGGTAGCCTGCCATATGTCAACGCGTGTGTGGCACAGGTGTTCCCTGGGGACAAGCAGCTGTGGCGAAAGGTGCGCTGCTGCTACTTGTCTCCAGGGAACCAAACATCCATGCTCATCTGGATGCACCCACATGGTCACTATAGTAATACAGTGAGCTCCCTCTTCAAGAGCCCTATCTAGCAATTCTCAACCAAGGTGCTTCAGCACGCTGGGGTGCCTCGAGATCCTTTCCAGGTTGCTGTGGAGTGCCACGCAGTGTTAGCACTGCTAGGTGTGCAAACATGATTTACACGATAAACCCAGAGACCTCCAATAGGTATCCATACTGTTAAAAACATTCTGACCTACTGTGATCTTTGAGTTCTCTGCCATGAAAGAATAGCTCTATTATTTTTCTGTAGTCTGAAAACTAACTGGCATTTTCCAAGAGGTCCTTCAAGTCTTTCTAGGGGTCCCTCAAGACCATCCACTGTTGCCTCATGTCTTATGTAGATTGAAAACCACTGGCCTAATCCAAAGCACTAAGAATAAAATGTGAATCTTTCCAGTGACTTCAGTGGGTTTTGGAGCACACCCCTTAAATATTATTGCCTATATTCTTACTGCAAAATAGTTTTAAGTTGTGTAAGAAGTAACCCAGCTTGATTTTAAATCCCAGGGTGAATTTGTAGGACAGAGTTAGTTTTAAAAACACCTTTTAATATGTTTTATAAACAAACATATTCAATGCAAAAATTGTTGAGGCATAAATATGTAATCATACAATGCCATTTTTTTAAAAGGCACTACTCAGAATAAGTGAATTAAAAATAATAGTAGCAGCAAATACATGAGTCAGTTTCAGATGCTTTCTTTGCACTTAAACTGAAAGTTGCGTTACCAATTTTTAAAATAAAATACTACAAAATATCAGCTTATCATATACCTCACAACTTTTCATTTTTGTGGATGGCTCTGAGTGCTGAGACAGTTTAGTTTCAAAGTGCTTTAAGCACTACTACAGCAATAACAATGTATTAAATGAATTTCCTAGTATTTGGTAGGATTTAGAACTTCATACCTTTTGAACTGGTCTATAACAGTGGTTTTCAGGCTGCAGACTATGTCTAAGGGGTCCACAAGAGATGACTATATGAATACCCATGCTTACAATTCAAAGGGGTCTGGCACCTCCATTCTAAATTTTTTAGGGGTTTGCCAATGAAAAAAAGGTTGAAAAACGCTGGGCCAAAGCCAAGTCAGTACCCCTTACATGGAAGAAAATAAATAAATAAAAAGCCTTGGAATCTTTAAACGGCCACAAAAGGGGTCATGGTATGCATGTCATGCCACCTCTGCCTCATGGCATCTTATCAAAATCACCAATTTTACTTACATATGTAGTTCCTTAGGTCTCCCTTTGACCCAACTGCTAGGTCCAGCATTATCATGCTAATTGCTTAAGGCAAGGGTGTCAAAAATGCAGCCCACACAGCCATGTCATGCAGTCCATGGGGTTCCTCACGGGCCTGGAAATTTGGTGACAGGGAAAGCAGCAGTGGGTGTTAACTGCCACAGCTTCCAGAACTATGAGAGCCCCCACTCATCCCAGTGCCAGATTTCCAGCTGCAGCTCTGTGCTCCAGATCTGGCCCCTGGGAACACCCACAGGGAAATCTGGCAAAAGACTGAATGGTGGCAGCATTACTGGACTTGGTTCCCAGAGCCACAGCAATTAACGCTGCCAATGCTCACTCCGCTACCAAATATCCAGCCTCACCAGCCAGACCTGGAACATGGGGCCATATGTTCATCTGTGGGGCTGAAAATCTGGCAGTGGTATGAGCGGCAGCTGCTTTGACTCCAGGACCCACAGCAATTAACATTGCCAGCCTCGCAGGCCAAATGGCACAGCCCTGCACAACTCATCTGACCTGTAGATCAACCGTGCAGGATTCACCTGGCCCAAAGGACCATGAGTTTGACACCTTTCCCTTCAAGTTTGATACTGGGCAGCATACTCTTTCCTAGCTATTAATGGGGGGGGGGGGTGTCTCCTATTTGTTGATGCACTAGACCAGAAGCAGGCAATTATTTTGGCCGGAGGCCCACTCACTGAGTTTCGGCAAGCCAGAAGACCGCATGACAAGCAGCCCAGGGCAGATTAATATTAATTTTCTAAATTTTTTAAGGGCCCCGCAGGCTGGGTAGAATGGCCTGGTGGGCCACATCTGGCCCCCGGGCTGCATTTTGCCCACTCCTGTGTTAGCCCATACAATTTACTGCTAAAATTCTTCCCCACATACTCTTGAGTAAACATCACCTCCAATTATTTTCTTTGAATGAAATTCATACTTTAAGGCCAAATAGGCCTATATACAAAGCTTAAATGGAATTGAAATGGTTTGTAACCTTCGTGTTGGCCTTCTGCCACAGGTGTGAACTCCAACCTCTGTCCAATTCTGGCACTTGAAAAATCCTTATGAAATCGTGGTTATCTAACCATGCAAAACGACAACTTTTCCAACTTGAATTTTTCAGTCACTTCTACAGCATCTTCATGTATATTAGCCTATAAATGGTTAACTTGTTTTTCTACATTTTTGAGTTGTAGGAAAGCACACTAGTATCTAAATACAACAAAATGTTTTTTTTCTATATTTAATTTTTTATATACTTAAAAAAAAACAAGTTTTTCAGCCAAATATCGATTCTTAGGCATAGTTACCATGCCAAGTTTCAGTCACAGTTCATTTGTACAGTCCTGCTTGAAATCCATGAGGAATAAAATACTCAGCAAGTGACTGCTGAAAATGGTGCATCACATTCTATCAGTACCTGACACAGAATATCCTCTTTTGTGAAGCTTGCATGCCAAGAGAGGCTCAATCTTTAAAATATAAAAGGGGCTTCTTCATTTGCATTAGTTATCAAACTATTGCGATTCACTGAACAGTAGCCCAATTTATAAACAATGAGGTCAATGGAAAATTACCACTAACTTCAATGAATGCTGGACAGGACCTTTGGTATCAGGGATAAACCCACAATGTTAAATATTCAAGAATATTCAAATATTCAAGAATATTGTAAGCACAGATTGCATTTTTGTAAATCACCCCCACTGATCTAACTGTAATTATACTGAAGCATCAGTAATGAAACTTCCTCATAACTGACTGCTATTCATTCTTTGCTGAAAAGTAAAATAAGACTGAAAATACTTTAATGAATATGATTAGGTTGGGAGTTTTGTAGTGAGAATTAGACTCTACTACATAATTGCTTGGTTCATAAATTATGCGCAAGAGCAAGGGGAGAAAAACTGGTAATTCTGTTGATGTTTATGGCATCATCATATACTCGTAGGACACTTTTCTTCTTGACTTATCATTCATACCAAACTTATTCCAAAAGTAAATCATATTGTAGAATTAAAGACTTCATTACCTACACTCTTAAAACTGAATAGATTTGGTGAAATCTTTTGAAAAAGAAATAGTGTATCACCTCTCATTAAACTATCACTAATTGACAAACTGTGCGCAGGTTTGAAACAAACTTTTCCATAGACTTTAATGAGAATTTCTATGCTTTAACAGAAGATAATAGGCCATTATCAATATGGTATTTTATTCCATCACTACACCTCTATGTTGTAAAAGACACTTATAGTAAATAATACTATTATTTTAGAGCATCTTTGTTGGCACACCTATTTTTCAATCTTCTAGTAGACAAGTCTGGAAATTGGTTTCCATGATACCCAACTGGGCCAACCTTAGGACAATAACATTATTAGTGAAAAAGTGTCCAAACTTGACCACAGGGATGCACTATGTATTTGCTAATGCCCCACAACTCTGGCATACAGATGTACTGACTGATTAAAAAAAACAACCATAAAAGCGGACAAATTTGTATGCCTTTATATCTTCCTTGATAGATGTATAGCAGTTTCTTAATATCAGGGTTCAGGAGCAAGTATCCTGCAACTGATCAGTAAGGACCTACCCAAATCACAAAATTGGGCTCTCCCTGCAAAATTTGCAGGGGGAGCAGAAGCCCCTACTTAAAATAAAGTGTTGGTGTCGGCCCCCCAGTGGGAGCCAGCAGTCCTCCCAGCTGTGCAGCCCGGCAGGAAAAGGGATATCAGCAAAAAGCCAAGAGGCAAGGTAGCGACCGCCCCGGCCCCTGCTGCTGATTGGTTGAGGGCTGCCTGTCATGTAGTTCCACCCCTCTCCACCAGTGAGTGGCAAGGTGTGGGGCTACATGACAGACAACCCTCTCCACCAATCAGTGGCAGAGGTGGGGCTACCAAAGCCCCTCAGCCAGAGGCACGGGGAGGGGCCTGTTGCAATAAGCCCTGAAAAATGGTGACTTGCCCCTCAATCTGCCCACAATATCAGCCACCTGCCGCCTTGACTTGGGCAGACCTCTACTGATCAGCCTTACCCTCATTCTTTGATGACAAGGAGAAGTCCTCTGGCCTGAGCATGGCCTTCAGGCTACAGGTTGGGCTGTCCCGTTCCAGGGTCGGAGTGGTCTTTTTCAAAGTCTTTAGTGGATACTGATCAGAATGTAGTGCAAGATCTACTAAACTAGCTCTCTCCGCGGCCAAATAATTCTGAAGTTAACATAATCAGTTCATTTGGAGTCAAAAGCAGGATCAGAAAAATTTTATTTTTATTTGAAATGCGTAGGTTGCATCCTAAGCTACCTGTCTTCATTAGCCTTACAATGGTATAGGCCAGGGGTTTTCAACCTTTTTCAGTTTAAGTACCCCCAGTGGCTGGACGCTGAGTGGGGCAGGAGGGTGGGGGAGAGGGGGTAGCACATGGCCAGACGTGGAACAGGGAGGCGAGGACGGCATCCAGGGACAGAGCGCCACTGCCCTCCCAGGGGCAGGGTGGGGAAGCTCACTGGGCTGGGGTGAGGGCAGCAACGCCCCTTCGCTGGGTGGGGAAGCTCACTGGGCTGGTGTGGCGGCGGAAGACACCACGTTCCAGCTTCCCTACCCTGCAGAGGGGTGCCACTGCCCTTGCCCTGCTCCTGGGAGGCAGAGGCACTCCACCCACCCACGCATACCTCCTAGGACTGGTCCAAGTGCCCCCAGGAGTACGCGTACCTCCAAATGACAACCCCTGGTATAGGCCTCTGGAAACTTTTCCACAATTTTTTCCCCTTTGAAAGGAAAATTGCTATGTGATCCAGAACAGCCACTGTAGCAGATTACAAAGGATTAATTAAAAAGGTTGTGTGTCCACAAAATACAGTTTTAAAAAACAGCCATTGTTTAGCAGCAGTCAGATGAAATGGTTATGATATAAAAATTGCAGGTCAACATTGCCCCCGACTGTTTCCAAACGCGCTCCATCTTGTGTCACATGTAAAAATTAGGACCTGGTGCAAAGTCCACTAAAATCAACAGGGTCCTTCCTTTGACTGACGGGCAGTGGATCCAAGCAAGAACAAGGGCCACATTTACAAAGGTACTTAGGAACCCAGAAGCAGACAGACACCTAACTCTCACACATTCAGTGAAATATAGGCGTGCAAAGCACTTCTGAAAATCCTACCAGCACCTTTCTGCTACTCAAGGTGCAAAACACTTTTGAAAAGCTGTCCCTAATCTTTTCACTTTGGAGAGCTTGTTCTAAAGCTTCATGAAATAAACCAACGGGTTTTAAAACTGGAACCCAACTGTCTAGATTACTGTAAAAAAATTAATAGAGCAGGTAACTGATACTTTTTAAAATAATAAATACACCTATTAAACCACGGTCAAAATTAACCCTAAAAAAGAACAGAATTTGTTCCATAGTTGCAAGTATTGGAAGGGACATACCACATAAAATACAGAAGATGAGTGCGTTTTCCAACATTTAAACTACTTTTAAGCAAAGGGTCCTAAGCCTGGCAGATCATGGGGAAAATACCAGCTCCCAAACAAAGACAAACCTGTCCGCTACCCTGGACCCCTGCTACAGATCACACGTATTATGTTATTAACTGATTCATCATGCAATAAATTTAGACCAGCTACACATGGAAAGTAATTATCATGCCACAGAAATAACTGTCCAACTATAAAAAGAACCAACCAGCTATAAAATTAGTGCTTGAAAATGTGTAACAACTCTATAGCTGGTTTTTATCCAGGTTTAATTTGACCACGTAGCAGGGCCCATGGAGTACAGACAGTGGCAGGTATTTGTAAAATCTTGTGTAAAGGCCTCTTTTATGCATCAGTTTTACCTGAAAAGCATGAATATAGCTGTCCTAGTTGTCAGGACTACTCGCTGCAGCTTTCCTTTAAGTTTTCTCTTACATTACATAAATGTGTTAGTATCCACCATGCAGTTTATCATCCAAAATATCCTCTACGCTCAAAGGGGGGAAATGCATATCACTCAGGAAAGACTGGCAAACCAAAAACTTTATTTTAAATTTGATTTTATTCTTTAAGGTTGCCATAAAATGAAGATTCTGAGATATTATATGCTGCAAGCATAGTTCACACATTGTTGTGGGCCAATTATATAATGAAAACTCATCAGGCAAGAAACTTAAGAACACATCTTTCTTCTGCTATAAAATCATGAGTATGCCCCTGTAATTGGCTGCACCCAGCCTGTTAACATAGATGTGTGAGAGAATTCAAAAATATAGAGAGAGAGATATATATATTGATCCATAGGACACAGAAGAATGAAAATTTTTCTACTCCTCAAATTATCCTAAGGTATTATGAGTGAAGACAATTCTTATTTATACTCCGAAATAAGTGATGATATGCAATTTGCATGAATATAACTCACAATAAGGTTAAGTAGGTTTGACATGCACGTGTAGAGCTGGAAAGCACAGCAAAAGTGCAATAGTAAAGAGCCAGGCCTTATTGTAATACAGGCAAGAGATGTGCCATGTTATTCCAAACAGAAATGCAGAGGTATGTTTTAATATATTAAAACAAGGCTGCCCGCTTACCATGATAACATACTTGTTAATTAGGCAGTTATGATTACTACCATCTAACCAATACTAACAGTGCTGACTGGCATTCATATAGAATTAATTACAAATGAAAAAAAATTCTGAAAACGCCAAGATTTAAGTTAGTCCTTTCTACAGTTTACCACTTCTAAGTTTTGCTCTTGTGCAAAAGTGCACAGACACCTCAGATTTTAAAATTGGCCATGTCTTGTTAATATACTGCAGTCTTCAAAATTTACACAGAGCTGCAGTTCTCTTGGTTTTTCTCAAGTGTCACTGATCAAACTTAGCATGACAGCTGAGAAACGATGTCAGGTGCTTTACAGTTCAGTTTAAAAAACATCCTCTACCTGGTATCTCTGCAGTGATTGTCTTGCTGCTCCCTGAAACCTCTTCATCATCATCTGATGAACTCGTGCTTGAGTCACAGGTCAGGTCGCTATCACTGGTACTGCTGTCCTGCAGCAGGTTGTACTTCTTGCGAGCAGCTGCTTCCCGTTTCTGTCTTAATAACCGGATTCTCTCTTTGTGCTTTTGGCTCCGATGACCTTTCACCTTGGCGACTCGACCATTCTGTTTATCACTAGACTGTCGGTTTTTCTTGGCAGCCATTGTTGACGTTTCACTTTCAGACCTGGATCGTCTGGATTTCCGCCCAACTGCAGCTCCAGACACTCCAGAAGTGTCTCCTTCTATAGTAGCTTCTGCTGGACAGGGCTCGTTCTCTTCTGTAGAAGACAGTGTATCTGAATCAGCCAAATGCCCACTAGAAGAAGGGGAAAGCATGCAATGATTAGAAGAGTCACTTTCATAAACTCTGCCTGCTGTTGGCTTATCACTCTCTGTGGATGCTAGCTGAGACTCTGAGGAATCTCGTCTCAGTTCCGTCAACAAGCAAGGCATTGAAGACAGCACTGTCGAATCTGCTACAATGGGTGCACCATCTTTCTGAGCATGTGTCTCTAATTCTATAGGTCCATCTTCGTCAGGAGCTGCCTCTTGTTTTGCAGAGATTTTCGGTGGGACTTCAGTGTCAATGAGTTCTTCTGCTTTTCCCACTGCCTCCATCTTCATTTCAGAGTTCCAAGCTCCTCCTGGTCTCAAATCATGGAGCACGTGGTCTAGAGGACTGGGGGAACTAGATTAGGGTTTCAACAGCGAAGCAACCTGCACAAAAACAAAACAGTAACAACAATTTACTCAAATAGCAGTCACACCTACGTTTTTTGGTAGTGTCCACAAGGTTACCAACTCACACAACTTCATTCTTCTGTTTCAGCCAATATACTACATTATCGTTTTGTTTGCAGTATTTTTCTTTCACTCCTAATTTTTTTCTAGATGAACTCAAGTCTGCTATACCAGTGTGCTTAATCCTCTCTAAGTACCTAGAACTGACAGCACTATAATTATGAAAAATGCAGTTGAATTCACTCTTATCACAACAAGTTGGAACAATGACAAAGGATTTCTAAACTCTTACTCTGAAATATTTAAGTTAATAGAATATAAACAACATACTTGGAATGTTTGAAGCAATTTTAATATTTCTTTATAGGAAACTTTAGTGCTCATGAACAGCATCTGATTGAAACACCTAAAATCTGCAGTCCAGTACCCTGGAAAAAACTAGAGTACAGCTCAGTTTCTATACCAGTGAGAAATAAGCAAGTGCTCTGAGTCTACCTCCTATTAAACAAGTCTCTGTAGCTACTGTGATTATTACTTAGTTTTAGTGTCTTCCATCCCAAAGCTATCTACAGACTTCAGAAGGTATACAGCCACAGCTGGATGGAGACAAAGCAGCTGCTTAATGGTGCAGAGCAACGCTACGGAACAACTTCGAACACGTTATTAAATAAACCATATCCAAATGAAAGCTGTAAAGGTGGCTTCGTGCAGCTAGGGTACACCTGCAAAAAGCACCGAGAGATTGCATCAGACTCGGGGATCAAGAACTCATTTTCACAGCTCATCTAAAGACAACCCTTCCAGAAGTACAAGCTATGCTAGGACACCAATTCAGAGAGAAACACTGCTGATGATTCACTCACAGAGAATTACCAGCAGTACTTCTTGTAACATTTAAGTTTGCCTTGAAGGTCTCTCATACAAGTACTGACCCATCCTGATTTGGTTTAGCTCATGAATTCTGTCGGGAGAACTGCACAGGATGGCATGGCTGCAGGTAAGAAATTCTCTACCCACTCAGTTTCCGTCCCACCTTTGCTTCAAGTTGGTTCCATTATTTGCACTGTTTCAGCTCAAACGTTAAAAATGAGCTATTCGGTAAGCTGGTAATTTTCACTGTGCCAATTACTGTAGGATCTGAGCACCCACAGGGTATTTATAAATAGAAATAACAGTTAATTGTTATGTTATTTTCCTTTTATCAGACTCTTCCCTCTCCCTTTAATTTGGAATGTAGGGCAGAATAATACTGGGGAAAATTTTTCAATCATCATATGTGAGGGTAGACAATTCCCTCACAGGCTTCCTGTGTGGTTTTTGTACCTCAGATTTTCCCCCTGTAAAAACTTCCCTAGCTTGCAAAGGATGCCGTGTAAACCTCAAAAGTTCTGTTACCAATCCTGATTCATTTTGAAACTAGAAGGTTTTTATTCATTAATATCCTTTCATGGCTCCCTTAGCATCGTGAAGGAGGTACTCGGATACTAGAGTGATTTGGAGGAGGGAAGGAAGTGCATAAAATTACCTTAGGCACCAGTGAAGGGAAGAAATTTTTAATTAACAATCCATTTCCAGTGCAGGGCTAACATTTAATAAACTGGTTACACAAAGAAGGAAATAAACTTGCCATACGATAAGATTAACAGACAAATATGACAAATTAAGATTTGTCAAAGAAGAATCAGGAAAGACAGCTACAAAAAATAATTGTTTTTAAAGTCTGAGGGGGAAATTGAATGCTGAAGATAAAAAAATGGAAAGCTGTATATATAAAAATATTTGCTAGCACTTGGACTGAGTAAAATTAATTTAAAACTAAAGTAAGGAAAGGCCTTTGTGAAGCTGGTAATTTCTACAGCAGTCTTACACAGGCATTTCATAACTGTTCAAGAGCCAATTTCTATTCAAAACTATAGCCCACACTTCAGCAACAAGCAAACCTAGAATTACGACTGTGGATAGTTCGAGGTGTACAAGCATTCCCATGGTGCAATGAACACTCCTGCATTTCATATGCAAATCACTATTACTGAACAATCTCTGTACTATACAGTTGAGTAAATGGAGGCATCATTAAATGTCTTGTCTAAGGATACATACAGTATGGTATTATATCTGGCAAATAGGCAATGGCTTTGTTAGCGCTAGGTTTCTTGGCCTGTAATTTTTTTATGGGTACAATTCACTGGCAATGGCACTGGAAGCACCTGTGATATATAAAGGTACATGGGCTTGGGCATTTTCAGCCATGAGTCTGTCAAACATTTGTCTGCGTTAGTTGTTAGCAGTGCCACAGCTGGTGGAGTTACACCACTGGGAAATTACAGACCCAAGAAATCCTCATGAAGACAAACTCCCTTACACCCAAATCAGCTGGGGACAGAGTCAGAAAGGAAACAGGATGCCCTGAGGAGCATGAGCTCAGCAAAGGATACAGGAGTCACCAGGGCAACAGGCAGCTGATGTTCAGCTCTGCTGCTACTTCTCCAATGTTTGCCTGCACGCCTGGCAATGCGCTGGTGTGCTGACGATTCCTCGATGGCTTTTATGAGAAGTGTGTGGAATAATATGAATTCCATTTTCTCGACTCCCACAATTTTTTTCTGTTATCTTCCCACTCAGATCAAGAAGGAAAATGCCCCAGGAGAATGTGCCACCACTGACATCTCCAGCACAGGTATGAAATCTCCGACATCTGACCTTTGCAGGCAGATGTATGAATTCTGCTCCCTGCATCCAGAACCATAGATTTTGTTAACACCAACTTTCCAGTAGGCCCCAGAAATCATGCTTCTACGTACCCCTTTCCAGAGTGGTGATTTTAAGTATTAAATGCTAAGAGAGGTACTTCAAACTCTGAAGCCTGCTGTGAAGTGACCTCCATCGAGCCAAATGCCTCTTCTGCTAGAAGCCTGAAGAGTGGCACTTTAGAGTGACAGGAACAGAGGGTGGGGAGAGCAGCCTCTTCCTTAATGGGATTTCATTTTTCCAGGGAGGATCAGTGGCAAGCACACTGGCAGTTTCACTGAGTGGTCACACTGGGGAGAGGCTAAGAGACGAGAGCAGACAGCTGACAGATAACGATAGCGTACAATGATTCCACATGTGGTGAGGAAAACAAGTGCGACAGAGGAGAAAACTAAAACCAGAAGAAGATAAGAATTAGCACCTCTCCCAAGAGTGGCTGAAGGGTAAGGCAAGTACAATTTAGTGATTCAACTTAAGAAATAATGAATTCCTCGCACGTGGCCTAGTTCACTTAGTTCTCCGCTCGTAGAACTTTCCAAAGCAGACTGTGCCTTCTTCAAATCAGCTGAATAATGTGAGCAACACATCCTTGATGAATGTTACTTACTTCACAGGCTAAGGATGAATAAGTTCCCAGTAACTGTCAGAGGTTCAGGCAGTGGTGGAAAAGCAAATTATATTGTACTATTTCTGTTCTATGATCAGAGCAAGTGCTTCCTGTGCAAGTGCTTGGGTGTGCACACTAAAAATTCATTTCCCACAAACATGGATGCAGATCACTTGGAAATTTCTCTCTGCTTGTGCCAATAAAACTTGACTGTTCAAACACTTGCAGAAAGTAAATACAAAAAGGATACGAGTGAGGCCCAAAGACATTTAAAGGTTTCAATGCAGTATTTGCAAAACACTTTGCATACTATTTGCCCTACTCATCTGGGAATCAGTAGGTTAGAAGGAGATGCCAAGCAAAAATGCAGCTATGGAATATGGCCAAGGTGAACTATGAATTTTGGTTAACATCCTATCTGAGTATGGAATCTACCATATAGCTCAGAACGGGATCATGTGAACAATATCACTTCCTTCCTATATATCTGCTCTCTCAGCCAAGCAGAAGCAATGCCCCCATCTGCGCGCACAATTTTTGTTCTATGCTCTGGTCATCTGGCTGGTTACAGTGGCTTATACTCAAAATGCAGAACAAACAGCTGATTTAGTTTCTTTAACAAAGGACTGCCACAGACCCAATGCACATGCACATGGCACCCCCTGCGTCTCACTCCCAGAAGCCTAAGCAGGACCCCTTGAAGGCTAGAATGCTGCCCACCTATAATGAGAAACCTACTGGCTCCTGAGGGAACCCAGGCATCGAGGGGCCCCAGCCCTGGGTGGGGGAAGAAGGAACCTGGGTGTCCAGAGCCCTGGACAGAAGGCATAAATTATCAGTAAATATCAATCAGTTACAGTGGCCAAAAGAAGCTGATAGCCGATAATGTCATTTCCCTTTTCTCAGTGCTGATCTGACAGGCAACTGACACACTGGTGCATCTCTGCTAAAAAGGCTTGGAGCCTCATCAGCCCTAGAAAGGGGGGTCTTGAATGACACGCATTCAGGAGCTATGTAGGAAATCTGTTCTGTGAAGAGGGGGTTGGAGACTTTGGGTTTCTCAGTCTTGTACCTTCTAGTGGAACTAAATTTAAAAAACAAACAAACAAGTGAACAAACAAACAAAGTCACTTTGTAGAACCATACAAAATTAGGGTTGGAAGGGACCTCAGGAGGTCATCTAGTCCACGCTCAAAGCAAGACCAGCCCCACCTATATCATCCCAGCCAAGGATTTGTTGAGCCAGGTCTTAAAAAACTCCAGTGATGGTGATTCCATACACACTTAGGGTATACTCATGTTTAAAAAAAAAAAAAAGCGGCAAAGACCCTCCTCCAGAGAAGATAGGTAGTTCTGTTCAGACACTATGCCAAGGAAAAACAGGTTTAAGGGGAGGGAAAGTGTTTTTTTCATTATATGCAATGAAATGCATAAAGGAAAGACAGATTATACTGAAATACTCCTACTGTTTCCCATTTATTACTTTCCTGGAAAGAGTGCTAGATGAGTTCTCAAGGTTACCTTAAGAGACAGTCTAGCTGGCTACTTATATCAGAAAATCGTAGCACTGAGAAGTAGTTTGTGAAGCATCGCGGACTAAAATGGGTCTACTTATACAATGTTCAGGAATTCTATTTAGCTTAAAATAACGTTCTCTCTTTTTCTTGTGAAAAATGTTTGAAGATTAAGAAAATCGTTCTGTAAGAACAGAATTGCCGAAACCTTCGGTCAGTTTTCCCACGCATACATAGAACACGTGTATATGGAAACTCTTTAATACCCAACGTTGTCTTACAAAGGCAATACCTTAAACAGAAATCAAGTCATGGACTCATTTTGATAAGAAGCTATGAAATACTCTTTTATATCCTATCAAAGAAGCCCCCTTACTTATATATTACTATATTTCTAACCAACAGTTTAGGTATTGGTCCAAGAAGGCTGTGAAGCTTACAAGTTCTACCTCGACGCGCCAATTGCTGCAAACACAAGTTACTACAAAACACATCCTTCACAACTACTCCATTTAACTGAAAGAACTTTATAAATGTAATAATGCCTCACATTAACTCAATTATTAATTTATTAGGTATTATCATTTCCTTTCACAAATGGATAATCTAAACTAGAATAAACAGTGATAGAATAAAGAAGAGAGCCATGGAAATTTACTCTTAATTAGAAGAGTAAATGCCACCTCTTTAAAATGAAAGGTGTTTGGGAAGTACTGTACACAACATATTATGAGCACAACAGTTTGGCACCTCTAAGGTCACCAGTTCAAATCAGATCCAGGTGATCAGAAGTGTTCAGCTGTCTCATTATAGGTTCTGGAGGACTGGCAATCGGGTTTGCCATATCAGCAGGGGGATAACTTAAATAAAAGCCATGAAGGTGAACACGTTTTTCACACCCTAGAGGCACACTGGAAGAGCGATGGGGATGCTAAAACTGATGCTATTAGGGCTATATCAGTTTTGTGGACAAAACACTTGAATATCCAAGCTGTTAATCTGAATCTTTTTGCCACACTATTTTCACTACAAAAAGAGATTTTTTATATATATATATATATATATATATAAATCCAACAAAAAGGATAGGAACAGCTGAATGTCTGTTACTAGTTGGTTACTGTACAAAGAAGGGACTTTGTCAGAGGATTACATGGGTGCAGCCTATGAAGCAATCTGACTTTAACTAGTGTCTAAAGTTTATTCAAGAACACTTTTAGTTTTCCAAGTATGAATGAATCCTACTGCATCAGAATGAAATGATTTCACAGTCTGAAATACTGAAAACAATATCTCTTGTTTAAATACAAGCATCCTTTTTATAAGTTAATAAACAGATATTAATGAAGTGCTTCTCGTGATACATAAGCCAAATAATTACAATGGCTGCTTATGGGTGCAAGAGAAATTTCATCCTGAACCCAGAAGAACTGCACAGGAATGAGAGAGATTTGTCTCAGGTACTTCCCTTCCTATCTGTAATCCTTTGGACCATTTATTTTCCCATTTACAATCACATTTAACATCCTGGTGCTAACAAACAGCAATTGCTTGCATCAAAAGTAACACTAATAAAGCATGTTATATTCCTAGCTGTCTTTCAATATACTGTTTATTATAGTTTAACACTGTTAGAAGTTAGAAAATAGTAACACTAAAATCAGCACCACAGGCCACCAGCAGCCCTGGGATCACAACTGGAAAACAACTAAATCTAGAAAAATTAAAATGTTAACTCTGCACTTTTGTACATACGACTACCCATGTTCTTTTATACCTTGGGACTGTGTTCATTAGCTGCTAAACTCCAACCATTGCATAGCCAGCTACCCCTTAACAATGCAGGTACTTACATCAGAGATCTTGCTAGGGTATATACCACTTCCTGGATCATGTGTCAAGGAAACTGATATTCTCCTTATCTAAGTCCAAACTATTACTATGTATATTTTGTACACAGCAATGAAAGCCATTGTGAATCAATACCCCCCACACACACACACAAAAGTACCCACCTCCACTCCAACCACCTTTGAACTGCAACTCTTTGAAGTACAGTAAATGCACCATTACATAATAGAGCAGACAGGGGAAGTTCTGGCAAAGAGCACTGAAGCAAGATCCTCCTATTACAAAAAAGAATCACAGGAGTCTTATCTGTGAGTCTTACATTGCCTCCCATTTTTAAGGTCTCATTCAAAAGAACTGCAAATGGCTTTGCATGCTATCTTTTAAACTCAGTATCTTCCCTCCATATCCTTTAGAACCAACAAGCCAGCTTCTCAGTTCAAAACCCTCTTCACTCCTTCCATGGAGCCAATCAATGATAATCTAATACTGAACAAAACATGTGTTCAACAATAAAAGATATTCAAGTAAAAGAAAACCAGCAAAACCAATAAATACAAATGATCTGTTCTCTGCCAAAAGATCAGCCTCCCACAAAGCAAGTACGCAAGCTCTGATATTTTTCCTCTTTGCCAACCCCAGTCCCATTTATTGTGCACTTTGGTGAATGGCATGCTCCAAGGCCATGTCCTTTCATCTGTATTTACAAGTGCCATGCATACATAGGAATATACCCATATATGCAGCCACCACTCTGTGAATCAAAGTCAATTCGCAGTTTGTACGGATCTGAACTACTGGTTCTCTAAAGTCAAGTTTCACACCACTAAGTGAGCCCCTTCTGGGTTAATGTACTAATTTGCAAAATGGTCCTCTGAAAACTACAGCCCTAAAGCTGACTCACTGGTGTACTATTTTACCTAAGAAACATGATTAGGAGTGGACCTGGCAATTCATAAAGCAGGCCCAGCGGCAATCCTAAAAGAGTGGATACCCCACCCTTCCTAGCCAACATGGCCTGAGAAGCGAGGTGTGAAACAAGAGACAAAAGAATGAAACTAAAGCTGTTTCACCTCGTTTTGCATAAACAAGTGTTAAAAGAAAGAGAGAGAGAGAGAGACTTCCGATTTAGTTGCTGAAACATGCTGCGTATACCAATCACCCAAGACGGTAAAACAAGGCCAAGTGTTCCGGTAAGAAAAGTTTCTGAAACATCCTTTGCAATGTGCCACTTTCAAGCTGGCAACAGGTTTTGGCCGACTTACCAATTTGAGCGCAGCTGTGAAAGGGGTTAAACTCTATACTCTGCCCCTCCTACTAGCTGTACCAGAAAGAAGCTGGCAGCCATCTTGCAGTCCATGAAAAAAAGAGTCAGGTCTAGCTCATAACTCAAAAGGTCTTTTTTTGTCTCCTACTTTCTGCCTTTCAAAAATCATGCGCGTGTAAGAAGATACAATATACAGAAGTCCTCCTCTTCCTCTATTAATATTTTAAATGAGATTAGGCCCTGCTCTGTTCTTTGAAAGAGCAATTGCAGGCACCTGCACTTAAGAATTGAGTCTAGGTTATGGATCCAAAGTAAGCTCCTTATAGTCCTCCACTGGATCCTTCTCTTCTGGAGAAGAGGAGGATCTTAGACAAAACTGTGCACTCAGCTTTTCCTGTTGGCTAGCCCTAGCTAGCTACCTACTCATCAAATCATACAAAATTAGGGTTGGAAGGGACCTCAGGAAGTCATCTAGTCTAAACCCCTGCTCAGGGCAGGACCATCCCCAACTACATCGTCCCAACCAAACTCAGCGTATGCATTTTTTAATCACCCTAACTCTGCCTATATACTGTAGATCCAGCTTCAGTGCCTCCGGTGTCTAGATCCCACTCTGGTGGACAAGCACCCGAAAATTAGGCTTTCTGGTGCCAAAGTCTACTGCAGGGTCAGCAACATTTTGAAGGGGAGCGTCATTTTATTAAAGCTTAGCACCATGATGATCCACTTCCAACCCCACCTCCACCAGTTCTGTCAGTCACTGCTCTCCTCCAGTGTCACCACTTTGGCTTCTTCACACCACCCCACTTGCCATGCAGGCAAAGGCCCCCAAAGGTCCCCAGCTCCAAAGGCTGGATAAAATGGATCCATGGGCCAGATCTGGTCTGTGCACTGCTGACCCCTGCCTCACTAGATTTAGCGCTTAGGTTCATCCTGAGGAGAGGCTTCCATCAAAAATGCTTTATTTGAAGTACACAGGAAGTTACAAACTAATGTAATGACCTCTGAAATACCACTGCTGATTACAGCCCTTGCAGCTGACCAATAAGATGTCCAACTACAATCTCATTACAACCAAGTTTGGAGCATTTGTTGGAATGTGGAGTTGAATAGGAGCCGTTGTAGAGCTGAGTACCAGTGTAACATCTCTCGTCTTTTCTGCTGACTACCCTGTATAATAACACCATGAGACTCATGCAGCCTTTACCTGTAGCCCCAAGCAACGTCAGAGTAATTTAACAAGGAAGCAATACAATAATGCCTTACTTAGCTAATTTTTTCCAACCAAGAAAAATAAGTGCAATGTCCTGCAAAGCTAAAGATGGTGGTCACATACAAATGAAAAGAAATCTTTACTCTGCTACAGTTATTAGCAAGTCCAGAAGCAGTGATGAGCAGGGATCCTGGTTTTCTCTGATTAAGGAAAAAAAGAAATCCCCAATATTCAGATTAAAAAAGTAACCCCAAAATCCACATTTTTCCATGATCAAAATGAAACACCACTAATAGATAGATATGTCTATTAGTGCTAATACATCCATCTGCAGTGGTGTTTCATTTTGAACACAGAAAAATGTGGATTCTTGGGGTTACTTCTTTAATTCGAAAATTGGGGATTTCTTTTTTTCTTTTCTTTTTTTTTTTTAATTGGAGAAAACCAGGATCTCTGGTGATTAGTGCCACACAACATTGAAACTATACAAGCTTTTGTATTCAGAGGACATACGCCCTCAGAGGATAGGATATTGTTTTTGGCCAGTTCTTTACTGCCTCCTTTCTTTAGTAGCATTGCCCATTTTACCTGGATAGAGCTTAAACTCATATTAAATCAGGGCTGGAAGGGACCTCAGGAGGTCATGGAGTTCAAAGCAGGTCTATCTCCAGCTAGATCATCCCACCCAAAAGTGTGGGAGTGTGTGTGTGTGTGTGGGGGGGGGGTCTTAAAAACCTCTAAGGATGGAGATCGCACATCCTTTCTGGATAACTTTTTCCAATTCTTTACTACTGTGAGTAAGTTTTTCCTAATATCTAACCTAACCTTCCCTTGCTGGAACCATTGCCTTGTTCTGTCATCTGCCACCAGTGAGAACAGTCCAGCTCCATCCTCTTCAGAACCTCTCTTCAGAAGTCATGTACCCCAACCCCCTCACCCATTTTTTTTGCCCACTGCTAGATTCTCTCCAATTCATCCACATCCTTTCTGTAGTGGGGGGCCTAAAACTGGACACAGTACTCCGGATGTAGCCTCACCAGTGCTGAATAGATGGGAAGAATCACTTCCCCGGACCTACTGGCAACACTCCTACCAATGCATCCCAGGATGCCATTAGCCTTCTTGGCAACGAGGGCACACTGCCGACTCAGATTCAGCTTACTGTCCGCTGTAACCCCCCTCCCCCAAGTCCTTTTCTGCAGACCTGCTGCCCAGCCAGTCTGCCCCCAGCCTGCACTGGTGCATGGGGTTGTTTTGTCCTAAGTGCAGGACTCTGCACTTGTCCTTGATGAAATCTCATGAGATTTCTTTTGGTCCAGTCCTCCAATTTGTCGAGGCCTCTCTGAATTCTAGCCCTACCCTCCAGCATGTCTACTGCTCTCCCCAGCTTGGTGTCATCTGCAAACTTACTGAGTGCACTCCATCCAATCTTCCAGATAGCTGACAAAGATATTGAACAAAACTGGCCCCAGGACCAACCTCTCAGGCACTCCACTTGATACCTCCTGCCAACTAGACATTGAGATTGGGAAGCTGAAACAGAACAAAGTTGCAACTTGCCCAAGTTCACTCAAAAATTCTTTAGAGAAGGTGGGACTTGAACTAGGATCACCTAAATCCCAGGCCAATATCTTACCCACTACTCATACTTCATTATTAAGTAGTGTATCTTGTTAATGCTGCAGGACTTTAAACTCTCTCTATATAAACACCTAGAGCAGGGGTGGGCAAAATACCACCCGCAGGCTGCATCCGGCACGGCAAGCGATTTTGTCCAGTCTGCAGGGGACATATGGGAACGTCTCTTAGCTAAAAGGGAGGTATACAACCAATGGAAGGGAGGGGCCATCACCAGGGTGGACCACACCTCAGTTGCTCAGGGCTGCAGGGGGGCAGTCAGGAAGGCCAAGGCGGAGCTGGATCTGGGACTAGCTACCTGGATCAAGGACAACAAGTAGTCCTTTTTTAAATACATAGGGGGCAAAAAGATGATACCAGGTAACGTGGGGCCTCTGCAAGACACGCTACGAAATCTGGTCCTCGCACCAAACGACAAAGCTAACCTATTTAACAATTTCTTTGCCTCCATTTTTCTGAGCAGGGACTGGGTCACC
>NW_005842779.1:29552-39299 GCF_000455745.1 Alligator sinensis | reverse complement strand
GAGTGACTAGAAATAACGGTCACAAGCTGGCAGAGGGTAGATTCAGACTAGATATCAGGAGGTGCTACTTCACTGTCAGGGCAGCTAGGATCTGGAACCAACTTCCAAGTGAAGTGGTGCTGGGGGTTGGACTTGATGATCTGCTCAGGTCCCTTCCGACCCTACCAAATATGAAACTATGCAGCGAGTCCCTCTGCCCCACCCAGCCCAAGCATAGAGGTCAGTGCAGGCTGTGGCACCTGCAGCCAGTTTCACCACCCCTGGGCGTACAGCGGGGCTGGAGCAGCATGGCAGCCAGACTTGCTTCCCAGCAGCCCCCACCAATCTCATCCACCAGCCCCGGCACCTTGGCCCATCCACCCTGCACTGCCAGGGGCTCCAGATGGAGTGAGCAATGGGGTCCTCCATGGAGATCAGCCTGGGATTATGGGATGGAGCTATGGGTGGGTGGGGAGCAAAGGGCCAGAGCCAGATGGAGCTGGGATCAGGATTGGGATTGCAGGGCAGTGACAGAATGGAGCTGGGGCCTGAGGCAGAGCCATGATCCACTGCTCACACGTACCTGCCCCTGCCCGTGCCCCAGTCACCCATCCCACTCCTGGACATAGCTCCCCACCCGCCTGCAGCCCTATCCCACCTGCCTAGCCACATGCCCTGCCCGAGACCCCGGGATCATTGCGTGGTGACAGTGTGGGGCTGGGGCCCAGGTCAGAGCCGTGATCTGCTCTCTGCACACCCCTTCCCACCAAACAAGAGCCTGTTGTAGGGGTGTGCAAGGAGCGAACTGCATCTCTGCCCTGGTCCCATCCGGTCACTGCCCCATGATCCTGGCCCGGCCGTGCCTGTCTTGCTCCTGGATGCCACCCTGCACCCAACTGAGTGTGGGGCACAGCCACTTCAGGAACCCTGGTGAGTAGTTGGGGGGGGGGGGGGGTGGTGCTGACTCAGCTCACAACAGCCCACCGAAACCCCCTAAGTGGCCCTCTGGCCAAAATGATTGCCAATCCCTGACCTAGAGCCGATATTTGAATTTGAAATAAATAGAATCTGGCTGCAATGATGAAGACCCCTTTTAGTTCAGCTACAGTAATACAAATAAAATAGCATTACTGTTCTTTACAGCAGAAGAGGGATGAGACCAGTTAAATCAGAGAGACTGTTCTGAAGGTGGCAAAAGCAGCACGAATTGAGATTCTGCAGACGCTGCTGTGAAATAGGTCAAAAGAATCTTCCACAACTGCCCTAAATACTACTGTGTAAAATTCCTTATGTGGCTATTAACTGGAGTCCAAGAATACCCTGCACTTCCCCTTTATCTGCTGTAGATAAGGAGTGAATTATGCTAATCTGTGAGGGCAAGGCAGGGGAGAGAGCATTTTAGGACCACAGTAATGGCAAAGGACAACAGCTGACTATGGTATTTAAAGTACCACACAGTGTTCCCACAAATAGACAACTCACTCCCCAGATATTCAAGCAACATGATGTGCCCATGACTTCAGGGTGCCCCAACAACGGATCCCTAGGTCACCTGGACACATGGGGGAACAAACAAACAAACAAACCCTTGACTTCTTCTTTGAGACAATGATGATTGGACTAGGAAAGATATGTAATTGCCATACGAAGATAAAGATCAGGTTTTGTATGTGTATTACTGCATGAGTCAGCCCATCGACCACCTAAGTGGATACTGGGTTACCCACAATACATGTAAAATACAGCAATAGTGAACTGGAAGGAAAATGTACACCTACTGAAGGTTACCACTGATATTTCCAAATGAAAGGCACCACAAAGCAGTTAGTTATTATTATGATTGTTCTTATGAGCGCTTGGCTGCCTAGGTTTATTTTTAGTCCCAGAATAAAGGAAAAGGAACATTTAGCAGCAGTAGGGGAAACAGACAATTACATAAGCTTCCCAAGGCAAGGAAGAATAGACGCTTGGGTCTACAATGTTTATACAATGCTCAGTTCTAGTCCCTTTAAATAAACAGCTTCAATTCCACATTTGCTATAACATCCTTACTCTTACTGGAAGCCATTGCCCAGGTATTTCTTTGCTATAGCTTGATAAATAAATAGTGAGATTCACTGCACACTGGAAAAAAGCAGAAGAAAACAAACATTTCTCATCATGTATCCTAAGCTCAATGTTTGAAATGGAGTTAAATCAGATCTGCATCATTAGAACCCTAGAGTTCATCTGGGTTTCTTGGGGTGGGTTGCAGAAACATAGTGAATCCATCAGTTCCCTAACACTGCCGCAGCATGCCTTGTACAGCATCTGTCTACAATGCCAGGATTCTCTGGACCAAACTCAACAGGGACCAGGCTGAGCTTAATCTAAAGCCCCTATCAAAATCCACTGCATAACCCTGACTACAAACTGTCAAATTTCAAAACATGGCAAATTTTACTAGCTAAGTCATGGGAGGAAGCAGACACAGGCTATGCTATATGGCTTCAACTTCCTGCTTTTAGCTTATCAGATGTCCTGCTTACATGCTGCTAATTAAACTGTACAATCAACTGTGGAAAACTACAGGTATTTTGCGGATGGAAAGAAACTACCAAGTTTAAAAGCATCCATGTTTTTGTCACTACTAGTACTCGTGAGCCGAGTTACAAAATTTATTAAGAAAACATTAATTCAGTTCGACTTGGCTAAATTAACAAGCGCTGAAAGAATTTATTTTTCTGAGAAACCTGCAAGTTTGCTGCTATTGTTTTCTTCTTTCCTTACTTGTCTTACTCGGGTGTATTAGCACAGGTAAAAAATGTCCTTAGCCTTGACTGTTAAGTCATCATCATGGCAGGCGTAGGCACCCTATATTAGTCAACTTGGTCCTTGACCACACATTCCTTTCACATGATTGTATTCTGATATTTAATGCACTTTATTTTGAAGAAAAAGTAAAATGAGCATTAGGTTATTCAAAATACCACTCCATGCTACAACAGGGATGTAGCCGAGCCTTTGTTGAGTAGCTCTAGACTTGTCAAAGGTCCCTAACCTTGTATTTAGCTATACCTATTTATGCAAGGTTTCTCTTACTTGAAATAACAGTCCATGCTATTGGTTCTACACAAAATGTTTAGGACTTAAAATACAGCTCTGTACCTACGTCTGGTGTCAACAGTTCTTAGAGTGACAAGCCAAAGAAGATGAAATACTCTGTATAAAGTGGCAAGTGCTCTTACTCAAAAAACTCTGAGCCTTCAAAGTCAATGTTTTGATTTCACATGTTTTATAGAAGCCTTTAGATTCAATTACCTAAATATTTCAATTCCAGCCGCAGTAGTCTCCAAATCCACCCCCTACACTCACCAACTCTTCCCCTGATGAACTCTGCTGGCACTTGCTGTAGAGATATCTCTGAATTCCCTGCGTAAGCATTTGCAGAAGAGCAAGAACTAGCACAGCAAACTGGGTGGCCTGAAAACTGACAGCTGATTAAAAAAAAACCAAAATAAGGCTGAAAAGTTGAGCCTAAAAACTGCTGTTTGTTGGTCAGTGAGAAAATAACCTGGTTTTAAATGCCAAAGTATGACCAGAGTTGGATATCCAAGAATCTGATAGCCTAATATTGGGGTTTCATTTAAATAATTGCCTAAGCAAAACAGAATTACCAAACTGTCGCAACTGTCACTGAAGAGTAAGTGGAATCGAGCTTCCTTGGGTCCTTTCCCAGCTCTGCCACTATCGGTCGGACCAAGTCCCTTGACTTCTTCAATTCAGAGAAGCAAAATGAGTACTGTAACATTGACTTCTCTGAATGGAGCCTTGCAAAGCTTTATCTGTAACTAAAGCAGAGAGATTCTCTGGTAACTGCTATTCTAGAAGAGCGCTACAAAAACAGCATTATCTTCATATGGTTAGGCTCTGCATGCTCACTTTTCTGGAAGTTTAAGATAAAGCAGGACAACAGTATAAGGAATATTCATAGAAGAAAGTTTCCTGGAAAGTTTGAAAGTACCTTACATCTATAGCCATACCTATAGCTATCTGTAAGCAAGCACCTTTCTTCCTAAACATCAAGCGGTACAACAAGAAATGTGAATGCAAAGCAAGTATTTATTATGCTCATTAAGTTAGCTACAGCACATCCAGCACAAAATCATAGGGCTGGAAAGGGCCCCGAAGGGTCATAGGGTCCAGCCCCCTGCATGAGCAGGAAAGACATCTGGGGTCAGATGACTGTCCAGTCTTCTCTTGAAGACCTCTAGGGTAGATGATTGCACCACCTCTGGGGGGAGCTTGTTCCATAGTCTAGACACACTAGTTGTAAAAAAGTTTTTCCTAATGTTCAGCCTGAAACTATCTTCCAGGAATTTGTGGCCGTTGTTTCTAGTTTCCCTCCAGTGCACCCTGGTGAACAGCTGTTCACCGAGACCCTGATGTACGCCTCTGATATAATAGTAAGCCGCAATGAGGTCCCCTCTCAGCCTTCTTTTCTTTAGGCTGAAGAGTCCGAGATCCCTCAGCCTCTCCTCGTATGGTTTGCCATGCAAGTCCCTGATCATATGGGTGGCCCTTCTCTGGACCCTCTCGAGCTTTAGCACATCCTTGTTGAAGTGCAGCACCCAGAACTGGATGTAATACTCCAGCTGTGGCCACACCAATGTTGAGTAAAGTGGGAGAATCACTTCTTTGGATTTACTGGAGATGCATCGATTGTTGCATGCCAGTTTTATTGGCCCTAGTGGCTACTGCATCACACTGCTGGCTCATATTCATGCTGGGGTCTATTGTTACCCCCAGATCCCTTTCATTTATAGTGCTGGTCAGGTTAGCGATGCCCAGACTGTAGGTGTGTTGGGGATTCTTCCTTCCCAGATGCAGCACTTTGCATTTCTCTGCGTCGATTCCATTCTACAGATAACTAGTCAAATGCAAAGGAAAGGTGTTTAGTGTTTACATTAAATGAAAGATTATGTTGAATCATCCCGATCCACACCCAGCTCATCATATGACCTTGGGCATGTTACTTGACCCCGTGCCTCCAGCAACACATCTGCACTTGTCTCAGCGTAACACTCAGATGTTGCATCTAATTGTTAATCTTGAATGAGCAAATTACAAGTGTCAAATATCTAAGCTCCAGGGAGAGTAGTTAGCATTAATAGATCAAGTGTGTCCTCCTCTTCAGATATCAGGGAGAGCAAAGGACAAACACTGAAAATCGAAAGTCCAGAACTGGGAGACAGGAACTGCTTAGTTTTAATCCTTGCTCTGACTTGAACATCCTGAATCTACCCCATGAGTTCAGTCACTTACCCTCTACAACTCAGTTCCTCCAAAACAGAGATAACATTTCCTTATGAACCATGTCTTGCAAAGACCAATATTTATTCTGTGCTATTCAACGAGCATTTTAGTTGGAGGTTTTTATACATTTAAAACCTCCATTTCTCAATTATAGCCATGTAGTTAGCTGAAAACTGCACTGAGCTGGGTTGACTCAAATTCTTAGGATTAATCAGAATCTGACTAATTTTAGGATTAATCTGAATTGGTTTAGTCTTTGGTTCATTTGGCCTTAAAGACATACTCAATGTGAGCATGATATTCTACCGCATTAGATCCCAGTGCTGTGACAGTTCAGTAACTCCAAGATTTTACATGACACTAAACACAAACTGAAAGCCCTCTGCTGAACGTGGATATATATTTTGCAAAACTGAGATAAATTGTTAAAGAAACTGTCAGCTTCCAGCCTAGCCAATTTTAAGCAAAGTGAAAGTAAGTTATTACTACATTTGCTGCTCAGATTTTTCGGCTAATGCTTGCAGTTTTATAAAACTAGGGGTGTACCAACAGAGAATTTTGGGGCCAATACCGATAGGCAATTTTCAACGGGCCATATCGGCTGATATCAATCTGACTCCGATATGCAGCTGGGCAGCTTGGAGAGCAGCACCTGGCTAGTAAGTCTGTTGTGGGGAAAGGGGTGAGGGCAGGGGTATGGTAAGGGCAGACTGAGGTGCCTGTGGTGAGGAAGGGAGTAGGGCTGGGGCAGGACAGAGCCATGAGCAGCTCATCCAGGGGGCGCGGGCAGCTTCTGCTGCTGTGCGCAGCCCAAGGGGCATGGTGGGGGTGCATGCCTCTGGATCCGCACACAGGGCTAGTGCAAGCTGGGACCAGGGCAACACTGATCTCTTCCTGGCAGGGGTTGGGCTGGGCTATGCTCATGGCAGGCAGAGGCAACACTGGGAGGGGGCTACCGGGGTGGGGGAATGTTGCAGTCATCCCAAAGTTCGCTGCAGCCCCTCCACCCCCCTCACAGTGCTGCTGCCACTCACCCCAAGTGCAACCCAGCCCAGCCCCAGCCTGCAGCATCAGCTTGCCCTGCATGCAGATCCAGGGGCACACGCCACCTCCCCCCCCACCCCTCCCTGGGGTGCGTGCAGCCTGCACCCTCCAGATGAGCTGCTACGTGGCTGCTCTCCACACTGCCGGTCTGCGCTCCTAGCTGCCTGCATACTGCAGTTGCTGCGCATGCACAGGGCATTTATTGGTGACATTAATGGCCACATCGACCAAAAAAAGCCAATTGCCGATACAACTGTCATTTTTCCTTAGATGAGTGCCGATCCGATATAGGACCAATGTATCGGTGGTGCACCTTTATATAAAACGCATTTTTATTTTTGACGTTTCCACTCTGCAGTTGCTGGATAGAGGCACACGGAGAGGGTGGGACCATAGACCTGGTGCTGTCAAAGAAATACTGTTCAAATCCTTGAACAGTCTGTGACCGAACAGTTTTAACAGTATTAGGGGTTACTTGTAAGTGAATGTAAAAAGTGTTCAAGTATATAATTGGCTGTGTTCTTTTACAGCTTACAATACATTTTCAAAAACCTTCATGACTACCCTATTACAGTGAGATCAGGAAGAGGAGGAAAAGCCATAGTCAACAGATTTCTAACCACCTTCCTCTTTATGCAAATCCCATCTGCAGCCACTCCCCCACAATAATGTGATGTGTAGAATCTAAAAATAAGAAAGATATTTGCATGAGAGAAGCTAATAAACTAAAACAGACAACACTTGAATTACTGGTGGAGCAGGAGGTGGTTGGAGTACACACCATAAAATACAAAAGGACATGGATGAGTAAGAGCAACCAGAACTATAAAGGTCTTAGAACAAGGACAAAAAGGTTTAAATTTGATGCTTCATAAAAGGCAAAGAGAACGAAGGTATTCAAAGGGAGATAGGGGCAAAGCAAAAGGCAAGACAGTTGGAGTTTCTTGTTGTTTGATCAAATTATTTCCCACTTTGGCCCTCTGCATTGTCTCCTTCACTCTTAGTCTCTGAAGCCCTTCTCAAGTTGCTAGATCCACTTTATTCATCCACTTGTCTTAGTTCACTACTCCCCTCCTCCTCCACATTCTGATTGGTCCATTTGTCAGCTTCACACAAGCGTGCCAATGCCTCCCGCCACCCTGCCCCTCTTAGTAGTAGTTGTACAGGAGAGTTTGCCTTGTGCGTTCCATAAGCAGTGGTCACAGCACATTCTCAACTGCCTCGTTGCTCTGTATCACACCTCCCTGCCACCCCGATCTGTTTGTTATGCACACTTGCTTCTCCACTTAATCCTACGTTGTAACCTCTTCAGAGCAGACTTTGTACAAATGGAACAAAGACGGCCTATCCCAGGGCCTAGTTACTAGCACAATACAACACGTAACTGATCTGTAAAGCCACAGTTCTTTCTTCTTTCAGCTCACACCTCAAGGCACATCTGTGCTGTAGTACTTGCAAGTAAGCTAACTAATTTTTATTGTGAAGAGCAAATAGACAGAGATGACAAATTATAATCATCTGTAATGGCATCAAGGAAAATCTCATTATACGCGTGTATGTATGTATACATATGCATACGTACACACAAACACTAAATCATCGTTTACCTGCACTAATATACTTGAGTAAGACGCTAAATTAAGGAACTAAGAAACGAAAGCAGCATCTTGTACAAGTCCACACACTCTCTTTCAAGAGAGAGAAGACTTGCACAAGATGCTGCTATTGCTCGTGTGCACATGTAAACGGGTAGATATGTGCTGAAATATTAGGATAACCATTCTGACTGCTTTTTATATACATATATATATATCCCTATATAGTATATAAAATAATATATATTTCCCTAGATATAAATAAAAAGGGAGTCAGAACAGTCATCCTCATGCTTCAGCACGTATGCACTTGTATAGACTAAACTATCATCACATTTCACCATCCTTCCTGCTCCCCAATCACCTAACAAAGCATGAACGACTGGTGCGCTAGTACTGGTAAAAGTGACGTTTTCACCAGCCCTTCAAGTCTCCACATAATAAAAAGTTTCTTAGGACCAGTTTCTTTGGTCAGCACCTGCCTCTTCAAGATCATTATCCCACGTAGATAATGCTCAAATGTACCACTCCCAGTCTTAGGAATGATCACTGCGTGAACAGCGAATTTCATCTTTCATCTTGTTACTTTTGTAATACTGACTTATTAATTCAGCAAAGTAACGTCCACGTAGTGAAAAAGGTTCTGGACTGGCAATCGCAGCTCTCAGGAGACGAGGATCCCAACACTTAGTCAGTATTCGCGCTCAAGGAAGAGGCACCCGGATGCCTCAGTGACCTTACCAGGTACAAACTGCTGCCCAGAGGGTTTGTCCATCTATTGGCTGCTCTGTGAAATCCTATGAAATGTGAATTTTCATTTCTACCCAGGAGAACTTTCACAATCTTTTCTCCGATTCCCGATAAAAGGGTTTGTGACGGAAATAATTTTTTTTTTTGCAAAAAAATCTTGTTGGTCTAACAAAAGAGATGACCTGTCCCACGAGCCCTGATAGTTTCTCCAGGGCGCCGAGCAACCCTACACCCAAGCCCGGCTCTCGGCACTCCAGCGTCTCAGGAACAACACGGCGAGGAAACCCCGGGCAGGGGCAAGACCACCGGTGCTTCTCAGCCTTTTGCACCGTATGTCCCACCAGCCACTCGGTCAAAAAACCCAGTACACCCCCCCCATGATAAAAACAAAACCCCGCTTTTCCCAGGAAGTGTATTTTTACATTTACATGCATTTTAGTATTATATATATTATCAATCAACGAATTATATTTTCCAACGAGCCGAAGTCCCACCTCCGCGACCGCCGCCGCGTCCCACCGCAAACGCCGATGGGGAGGGCAACGCGTCACCCGATTTCCCCCGCACGCCGCTTTTTCCAGGTCCCCGCCAGCTCGTTACGGATCATTTGCCAAGCCCGTTGAAAAGGATTCGCGATACCCCCCTTTTGCACTCGCGCGAACGAAACGGCGAAGCGCCGCCGCTCGCCTCTCGCGCTCCCGACACGTCTGGCCTGATTGCTTCGAACAAGGAACGCCGCTTAAAATCGTGCTCGGACCACCGGGCCGATCGAAGTCGCCCGCCCCGTACGTGCGGCGGCCAAAATCTCTTGAAACCTGAAAGCTCGCTAAGAAAAATTCCCCGCCCCCAGCTCTTGAAGTGGGTCTAATAAAAGATATCGGACTCACCCCATGAAACTTACCCCCACACGGCTACGGAGGGGTCATTTTAAATAAAGGGCAATTTTTCGAGCCCCACGTTCACTTTAAAAGGGTGGGCCGGGCACCCGCAAGCCGCGCGCACACCACGGGAAGGCCCCGCCGCGCACCCGGGCTGCCCCAGCAACGGCTCCGGCTACGGGCCCGGGAGAGGGGGCCGAGGGGCT
>NW_005842779.1:22809-29295 GCF_000455745.1 Alligator sinensis | reverse complement strand
GCACCCCACAGCGCCCCCCCCGGCTCCTTGCTGCACCGCACCGCGCCCGGCCGCACGTGCACCACCTCCATCAGCACCAGCGTGCAGCGCCGTGCACAGCAGGATTTGGGGTTAATCTACTCACACTCCAACAGGAAGGGCCTCTAAATTGCGGGGGGAAGGGGCGATTTCATTCTAATATGGACCAAAAATAGACATGCAGCTCGTACTCCTATGGAGTTCATATGTTTGTGCGGGAATAAGCAGGATTCATCTTCGCGCCTCATGAAAATCCTCCGTTCTGCTGCTGCTGGGGGAGGCCCCAGCTTTGGTTGGGGACTGTTAGTGCCACAACCCATGGGCGATGCGTAGGGGGTGCCCGCGGGTGCACGTGCACCCCCTGTGATTGGCCGTGCACCCCCTGGAAGCGCCAGCCGCAAAGCTGCCAGTGCATTAGGGTTGCCAACTCTGACCGAAGCTATTCTGGGAGATGTGTTGTTGCAACATGACCTACGGTCGTTGTCTTAAAACATCCTACGACCATCTCCCGGATTGCTTTCATAGATGTCATTAGGGCTGGAAGGGACCTCGTGAGATCATCGGGTCCAGCCCCCCTGTGCAAAGGGCAGGGAGTCAGCTGGGTCGCGCAGGACTCGACGTTTTGGGATGAAGTTTTCCATGCTAGGAAATTTCCAGGCTGAACTCTGATGCAAAGTTTCAACCAGAGCATGGTGAAAGAAAAGAAAAGATGATCATCCAAATGCTTCTTGAACGTGTCCAGAGTGGGTGACCGGGAGTCACCGGGAGATCGATGCCAGGAGATCCCCGGCCCATCGGGGAGGTTTGGCAGCCGGGCCTGGGACACGCATCCTCTCCCCTCTCCTCTTGGAGGGGATCCCACAGCCTTCCCTGGTTGCATCTTTTGGGGAAAAAAAGTCAGGGCAGGCCACCCAGCCCAAGGGGAGAGGATGTCCCCTGCGAGGGAAAGCTACAGGCGTCTGGGAAAAGCAGAGGGGTCTCTTTTCCACCTCTGACGAGAGACAGCAGCTTCCTCCTGGCTGCCGTGCCCATAAAACAAGCAGGGATGAGCAAAGGCTAGGGCTGAGGATACGATCGGATTAGCCTCTTTTTTTTTTTCTTTTTTTTTTAAACATTTAC
Organism: Alligator sinensis; assembly: GCF_000455745.1. Lineage (NCBI taxonomy): Eukaryota > Metazoa > Chordata > Crocodylia > Alligatoridae > Alligator > Alligator sinensis. The sequence continues at coordinate 28,158 of NW_005842779.1, read as the reverse complement.
TTCTCCCATGCTGTCACAGTGACCCAGTCTGGGTCCCGCAAGGGGCACACGTTATTGCTCTGCCTGAGCAGGACCCGTGGGCGCACGGCTGGCAGGCCGGTCAGGGCCCTGCCACGGGAAAGCTTCCTCTACATTCATACGTGGGTTTTGCACCACTGGGGTATCCCCCACGTCTGTGTTTAATAACTCGCTCCTACAAAACAACGTGCCCCATAGGCAGTGCTGGCAATGCGGCCGATTTACGAAGGCTGCCTGAAGCGAAGTCAGGCTCACGAAGGCTCAGGTGATACACCTCGCAGTTACTTGGTCTATAAGGTGAAGATCTACCCTGACTTCAGACCAACACAACTAGCCACAGCTCTCTGGGCCTGACACGTGCCCTTGCAAGACTGTTTTCTGCTGCCGCAAACATCGAGCAGGATTTGACGCTTTTCGGCTGCAGTTTTCCATGCGAAGGGTTTGTCTCGGGCTGAATGCTGATGGAAAGTTTCAGCCAGAGCAAATTAGCCAGGGTGAAAGAAAAGAGAAGCAGCTGTGTTAGAAGGCTTCTGAGAACGGCTCCATTAAGAAGCTCTTTCAAGATTTGGAGCAAAAACCAAGCCTGGCGGGGCATCGGGATGTGCTTCTCCATTCCTACCGATGACCAGATTATGCAAATACACAGTTCTCACAGATTATGCATGTTCTCATCAGTGCATCCAAATTGAATATATTCCTGCACAGCAGGACAGTGTCTGCGCATGATTCCCCCCCGCAATTGCCTTTTGGGACCAAGTACCAACATGGTGAGCAGAGAGCCCTTTTTCTTTTCGGTGCTCTCAAACATCCTCCCCTCTTGCTAGTGCCCGGGTGGCTGGAAGTTGTAGAAGAGCAGAACGAGCCGGACCAGAGGAGCGAGCAGTAAGTAAATTAGGACAAAGACCCCGGAGAAGAAGATAGGGAAGAAGTTGAGCAGAGGGGGAAATAGGAGGCAGCATGAGACACGAAGCCTGAGGTTGCATAGGATGCCAGAGGGGAAGAACTGCCTAGACAAGGAAATTAGGGGGAACCAGCGGGGATAGAAAGAAACACATCTCATTAAGAGTCAAAATGCAAGGATAACGGAGCTGGCAGTGGAGACGCTAGGATCAGCAGCAGGGGAGAGGCTGAGACTGACTTTACTTTATATCCAAAAAGTTTTGCCACTAGAGCTATGCCCGCAACCCCTCCTAGTGGATGCCTTTCATACCAGTAAAGTTCTGCTGCCAGTATAGCTTATACCAGATTTCAAAACATAATTTGCATGCTTACTATTACTCTCAGGCCTCGAGGGCCTAAAACTACCTTAACTACAGCCTTCCACCTCCTATCTTGCACAATCTCCATCCACCTTGTCATATCTTCGCCTACCCCTTCCAGGTTGGTTTTTATGCTGTCTTCCCATTGTTGTATTGGTGTATCTCGAGTCATGATACCCACCACCTCAGCTTCCAAAATCTGCTTCATATGTCTTCTTCTGTAGGGGCTTGTGATATGCCCTGCTCATTTTATTCTCTGCACGCTTACCTTGCTCAAAACAGCAGGGCTTTTGTAAGAGTCCACAAGGTCTTGATTAGGTCTTCTCCTCCATGCTCAGTTTTCTTGTACTGCACTAAATATTCTCCTTAGCACTTTGTTTTCCATTTAGCACTTGCAGCCTTTTTCCATTTGCTTTTGTCAGCATTCAGGATTCATATTTGTATAAAAGGACAGGTTGAACAACTGTGTTATAAAACTGGATTTTACAGTTTCTTGAGATTTTCTATGATACCATTATTTTACCCAAGCTCAACAGACATATATTAGCCCTATACATTCTTGCCTTGATTTCTTCAGTTATTTGATTGTCCTCGGCGATTATTGCTCCTAAATATTTAAAACTTCTCTGCCTTTTCCACATTGTCATTCCTTGTTTTCCTGTGATCTTGAGATATATTTCTGGATGTGATCATGTATTTAGTCATACTAGCATTGATAGCAAACCCAGCTTCTTTAGTGTTTGACTCAGTGCTCTCTGTATTCTTCTGTACTATTTCCATTTCCTCTCTTATTATACAAATTTCATCTGCATACGTAAATACTTGATGCAGCTACAGACCTTTTCCTCCTTCTTCAACTCTTGAAACCTTCTCAATCATCAAGCTGAAAAGCATTGGTGACAGTGCACCCCCTTGTTTGATCCCACTATTGATTTCCATCCAGTCTGATAGCATTCCCTTGATTCTCACTTAACTCCTTGATCCTTCAATGCACATCTTGGTAAGGCATACTAGTTCTCTGGGACTTCCAACCCCCACCAAGATTGTGCATATTCTCTCTTCTAATACTGTCATATTCTGCTAGAGGACATTTTTCCCCATTTTTCCCCGTTTTTCTTGTGTAGATGCAACAGGTGCCCAGTTGCATCTACACAAGAACTTATGCCAGTTAGAGATGCTATGTTTAGTGGTGGGGGAAAGGAATAATTATTACACCAAAACTTGTGTAGACCAGACCTGTACTGAGCGGAGGGAAGGAGAATAGAGAGCCAGTTCAAAGCAGTAGTTGGGGCAGTCAAAGAAATCAGATGAAGAGCTGAAAAGGAGGAGGGGTTTGGGGCTGCCTTGAAAATTGACTGGGGACAAGAAGCTGGAGGCCCTGGGAGAATGGGGCCCATTGCAACAAGGAACCCGTGCTGGGGACAAGACATGGCAGGGAGAGCTGGTGGAGGGGAAGGGAAACTAGGCAAAAGCGGTTGAGTAGGAATGGGGGAAACAAGCAGAACCATAACTTTGAATTTCATTCAAGATCCCTGTATCTCACCATTCCTCTGCTGTCAGTAAATGTCTGTGAATCTCACTTGCAAAAAAGCATCTGCCATTAGTAAGGGGATCCATAGAATGGATGTTGCTCATCCTCTGGGCACTGAATGAAAAAAGGGTCCCGTGGGAAGAAGCAATTATACAGTTGGAAAAAAAACACACCAACAATGCATATGCTCAAGAAAGCTAAATTGGGGTTGCACAGGCAACCTTAATTCTGACCGTTCCCGGCATAGTTTTTAAGTGCTTGACTTCACATCCCACACAACACCATTAAACACAGCATATAACTAGCTGCTTCATTTTCCCTTCTCACCCCCAACCCTTTGAATGTCGCTGGGCTTAGATTACAGGAGCCTTGAGGCAATGGCTGTTTCATTGTGTTTGTACAGCACTTGGCGCACACGGACTGTAGGAGACATGTTCAAAGTGTTCTGCTCCCCACAGTTAGTTTTGCAGAAAGAGAGAATCAGTCACGCAGATAACACAAAGACAATTGTATGTGTGCCTTCACAGCAGTTTCCACAATGGAGAGCATTAAAATGCGTTGTTAAATGCATATTTAGAGGAGAGATGGAAGATATACTTTATAGTAGAGTTTTTGTGCATTCTCTTTAGGTGGTTCTTCATGAGGTGGAGACACAAGCACAGGAAGATATACACAGATTTATCACAAGATGTATACTGTATTTAGAATTGCCCATTTTAGTATCTGCAGAACAAAACATTGCCCAAAATAAGGACCACTAAGGATCCATCCTTTTTGCTGGATTCAAACAGCGGCATCAATCTCCTTGGTGTCTGTAACTCAGCAGTATCAGAGATTTTGTCCACCTTCTTGGAGCACGCTGCATCTCCCTTGAAAAACAGCCTGAATCTTAGATAGTGCCTCAAGATTAAAACCAAATAAGTGAGTTTGGTTGTAGATTCAGATCTGAGGATATGAATCATTTAACATTTTCTCCAGTAAACAGAGAAAACAAGACACTAATGAAACACAGCTGATTTGGAAGTAGTCAGATAGGGCAGTCAAAATGGGTTAGATAGTATAATTATGTATTTTACCTAGCAATGTGTGGGTCCTCCATCATTAAGGGACTTTAAAATCAGGATGCAATATCCTTGTCAAAGATACCTTTCAGATCTAACAGCCATAAGCTTGCTGTAGGGATTACTAGATGAAGTTTTGTGTTATCCAGGTGAGCAGGCCGGAAGGTCGTAATGGTCCTTTTTGGCTTCAGAATCTATGAGCAGAAAAGTCTGAGAAGCAACTTAGAAAAAATACTATCGACAACTGTGAAAAACAAGCCGACATACATATTCAGAAGGAAGGAGAAACTTGGAAAGCTTTAATACCAAAAGAAACCCAAGGGACAACAACCAATTAGACTTATATTGATGTTGTGAAATGGCTGCAAAAGAAAAGCAGCCAATGCACTTTTGGACTGCATACAGAAAGGCAGAACAAATGCAAAGTACAAACATGGTACCAAAAATGTGACAAATTAGAGGGAGCTGAAAGAACAACAAAAGCAATCAGCCGGAAGAGGCTAGGAGGGAAAATTAACTAAACCATCCATATGGTATTCAGCTTTCTCAATTAATTAGCCAGGAATATGTTAGTGATTTATACTCGAGCAGTGCCTGTATCTTTGAGGAAGAATGACTTAGTGATGTGTGCTGGATATAGTGAGTAGCAATAGGATGAAATTAAGAAAGGGCATATTTAGGCTCACTTGTCAAGGTGAGAAGCTTTCCGACAGAGCTGTAAACTGGGGACCTGCCTCCCAAGAGAAGTGGTAAAACCTATGTTGTTTACAACTTTAAACATTACACTAGGAAATGTACTATGGGGACAAACTTAATTTGCAGGGAGATTGTCTGAAAACTGCATCAGGGCAAGAAAAGACAACAGGTGAGCCTAGCTAATAGAAATGTAAGGGGATAACAGTTAGCCACAGACTTGCTATCCTTTGTCTCCCTGTTATTAAATGAAACTGCCACTATTGAATGTGAAATCATACCAGTGTTTAACTACCTAAAGAGAACAGCAAAAGACTTCCTAAGCAGAGACTAAGAAATAGGAATCCCAAGGAAGGTCTTAACAACTACCCCAATAAAATGTGCTTAAATAAGGAATAACTAGAAGACAGGGCACAAGACACCTTTGCAAAGGATAGCAAAGCCTACTTTACCACACTTGGGGCACTTGCACACACGATGGGGGTTTAGTCCCCTAAAGTGAAATGGTGGGCTTTTAATTGCAATGATTAAAACCCCACCGTTTCAATTAAGGTGCTTCCATCACTGTTACAGCGAGGGTCCCGATCCTTTTTTTTTTTTCTGTGGACCCTGCCCACATCTCCCGCAGCCAGGGGATGAGATTCTGGCGGGCCAAGCAGCCCCTGAGCTGGGGGGGGGGGGCCCCGGTCCTTCCCTCCACAGCGGTGCCACCCCCTGGGGCCACCCAGATGGGCTGCTAGCTGTGCGGGTGCTGTCCCAGCTCGGGCTTGGGGAACAGTTGAATCAG
>NW_005842779.1:0-22799 GCF_000455745.1 Alligator sinensis | reverse complement strand
GCCCCCCGCCCGCCTGTAAGCCACCCACCTGGGCAGCCCTGGGGGGCACTACCACTGCAGTAGGAAGGACTGGGGACCACTGCAGCTTAGGGCCCACCAGCAGCTCGGCCCCCAGCTGCAGGAGAGGTGGGCAGGCTCCATGAAAAAAAACAGATTGGGCCCCTTGCTGCTTCTGCCTTCAGCTTGCCTCTCTCATGGCAGGGGCAGGGAGGGGCAGGCTGTCAAAAGGCTGCAATGCCATGTTGCAAATTAAACTACACGCGGATGTGGTTTAGTTTGCAATGTGACAAACTCATTTAAATCGTAAAAAACCCTGCACATGTACAGCTTCTGCCCAGCGCATGGAGAGTCAGCGGGCGGAGCGGGTGAAATGCAGCCGGGAGCTGGAGCCTTAACTACAACCCTTCACTTTTATTTTGTGCCATCTCCTTCCACTTCATTGCACCATCACCTGTCCCTTCCAGATTAGTTTTATGTTATCTTCCCATTGTGGCCTTGGTCTACCTCAAGGTCTGATACTCTGCACCTCAGCTTCCACTCCAAAATATTACCAGTTTGATGTAGTGGAGTGGCTTGCATCTTTCTGTATAACCCTGAGCGCTATGTCAGTGGTAGCATGGGGCAGCTAGCAGCAGGGCCTCCCATGCCAAACACAATGAAGGGGAGAGACCAGACTAAAAGGAATACTTTATTCCTCCAGGCTGGGAGCTGGGCATGAGGTCAACAACCTCATCTCATGAAAAAAACGAATGTTATGAAACCAAAACTAAAGCCTTGGACAAATATGAAATATGGACCGTGGGATGTTAGAAGTTTGCATATACATGGAGATTTAAAGTGCCTATTAATAAACAAGAAATGGTATAATATCAACATCTTCGCTATGCAAGAGGTAAGATAGCCTGGATGCAGAGATTTTAGGCCAGGAAACCCTACTAATATACGTACTGTTGCCAAAATAAGTTTTGCCTACTGACTTATACCAGTATGCTCAGCTGAAGTGTCTGACATGATATACAAACCTAGGCTAGAATTTTTTTATTTGTTTTACAAACCCTAAGAATTTAAAAGCAATAAATAAAAATAGTGATTTTTACACTCTCATAAAAAAAGTTACATTGCTATTCAAAACTACAGCTAGCCACAAGTAGTTTTGCAAAAAACTTAAAATACTATATTTGATTTTGCTTTGAAGTGTTTTTAAGGTAAACATGTTATTTAAAAACCCGCTATATTTACATATATAGACATTTTCATAGAAGATGTTATAAAAACACTGTGAACATATTTTGCTTTCAAAAATTGGAGGTCTTGGTTTGGTAAAAAAAAAAAAATGTTTAAGTATTTTAATAAAAACTAAACATAATTCCCAAAACTATTATAAAAAATGATACAAAAAATAATTCTCCAACCATTTGGGTTGGTCTAATAAAAGATATCAAATTCACCCAAGGAACCTTGTCTACAAAAAATAATGGTTCTTTTCAAATTGAAAACTTTGAAAGAACTGAGTTGTTTCCAAGAATAGAAAATACTTATCACATTGAAGATTTTTGCAAGCAATAATGTCCAAAAAAGCAATTTCCATGCAGAAAAATTATTAGAAATAATTTTGAATAATGACATAAGTAAAAGCATATTGTCATATTGTGATTGAAAACAATTATCTGAAGCTGGCTCATGTAGCTGTGTTGTGTGTGTGAATGTGTGTGTGTACGATTTACTGTTTTATTTCTGTGAACTTTATTTGGGGATCTATATATTACCTTTATGGAAAGTTTTTCATTCATTCATACATTGACAGATTGTTTTTGCTTTTGTCTTGGTAAAGCAAAATCTGTATTTTGAGGCTAGCATTGCATGTGTCGTTTAGTAAGAAAAGGGGATACAGTAACTTTGTGGTTAAATTATATACAATACACATACAAATAAGTATTTGAAGATAACCATTGAGTCACTAACATGTCAAAGTCCCTTCCAAGCTTAATGGCCCATAAAGCACGCCAGCTTCTATAGCCAATGACATGGGAAAAAAGGTGATATGTCTGATATCACCTGGGATGTGGAGAAGCTTGAGAGTCCAGAGAAGAGACACTTAAATGATTAGAGGCTGAAGAGCAAGCCATACGAGGAAAGGCTGACAAATGCGGGACTGTTCAGTCTAGAAAAGAGAAGACTTCGGGGGGATTTGGTGGCAGCTTACAAATATATCTGGGGAGAGCATAAACGGTCATAAACTCCAGGAAGATTTCAAACTGGATATAAGGAAAATCTTTACGGTTTGTGTGACCCGACTGTGGAATAGATTCCCAGCGGGGGTGGTGCAAGCACCTACCCTGGAGATCTTCAAAAGGAGACTGGACGCACACCTTGCTGGGGTTATTTGACCCCAGCAGTCCTTCCTGCCCAAAGCAGGGGGCCTGGACCGATGAGCTCATGAGGTCGCTTCCAGCCGTAAACGTCTGTGAATCTGGGATATCAGATCTAGATGACTTCAGCACCTCTGTCTGAATGACTCAGCTGGGTTGACTGGATGCAGGCTTTAGGAGGGATTAAACATATACCTTAACCACTCTACCACTGTACCCCATCAACATGCATTTTATTTGTATGTTGATATTCTCGATGGAGAAGCAGTATTTATTTGGGTCAAAGTTATCATCATTGTGTTGTACATGCATATCTTTAGATCTGCTTAAGCGTAACTGTATCAGGGTGTTGGAGCTAGCAGGGGTTATTGCAGGGCCCTTGGCACGGCTTTACGAGTGCTCGTGGTGCTCGGGCCAGGTGCCAGATGATTGGAAGATAGCCAATGTGGTCCCCATCTTTAAAAAAGGGAGGAGGGAGGACCTGGGCAACTATAGGCCCGTCAGTCTTACCTCAATCCTGGGGAAGCTCTTTGAGAAGATCATCAAGGAGCACATCTGTGATGGGCTGGCATCGGGGATGATGCTCAAAGGCAACCAGCACGGTTTCATTAGGGGCAGGTCATGTCGGACCAACCTGATTGCCTTTTACGATCAGGTCACAAAAGCATTGGATGCAGGTGTCACTGTGGATGTAGTCTTTCTGGACTTCAGCAAGGCCTTTGACACTGTCTCCCACCCCATCCTCATTAAAAAACTAGGCGACTGTGGCATCAATGCCTACACAGTCAGATGGATTGCAAATTGGCTGAAGGGTTGTACTCAGAGGGTGGTGGTGGACAGGTCATATTCGACCTGGGGGGAAGTGGGCAGCGGAGTCCCCCAGGGCTCGGTCCTTGGGGCCGCACTGTTCAATTTCTTTATCAGCGATTTGGACGATGGGGTGAAAAGCAACCTGTTTAAATTTGCTGATGATACCAAAATTTGGGGTGAGGTGGGCACGCTGGTAGGGAGGGAAAGACTGCAGCAAGACCTGGATAGGTTGCAGGGGTGGGCTAACAAAAACAGGATGCGTTTCCTGCACTTGGGCAGTAGTAACCACCAGCACACTTATAAGATGGGAAACTCCCTTCTTGAGAGCACAGAGGCAGAAAAGGATCTTGGAGTCATTATTGACTCCAAGATGAACATGGGCCGACAGTGCGAGGTCATGGTCGGCAGGGCTAACCGGACCTTATTGTGCATCCACAGGTGCATCTCAAGTAGGTTCAAGGAGGTGATCTTCCCCCTCTACGTGACACTGGTCAGGCTGCAGCTGGAGTACTGTGTCCAGTTCTGGGCACCCCACTTCAAGGATGTGGACAGCATTGGGAGGGTCCAGAGGAGGGCCACCCGCATGATCCAGGGACAGCAGGGCAGACCCTACAATGAGAGGCTACGGGACCTGAACCTGTTCAGGCTTCACAACAGAAGGCTGAGGGGGGACCTGGTGACTGTCTATAAACTCACTAGGGGGGACCAAAAGGGTTTGGGGGAGACCTTGTTTCCCCTAGCACCCCCCCGGGATAACAAGACATAACGGCCACAAGTTGTTGGAGAGTAGGTTCAGATTAGACATCCGTAGGAACTACTTCACAGTCAGGGTGGCTAGGATCTGGAACCAACTTCCAAGAGAAGTGGTGCTGGCTCCTGCCCTGGAGGTCTTTAAGAGGCTTGATGCCTACCTGGCTGGGGTCACTTGAGCCCAGTTTCCCCCCTGCCCAGGCAGGGGGTCGGACTTGAAGATCTACAAGGTCCCTTCCGACTCTACTTGTATGACTCTATGATAAGTTTTGAGCTATCTGCAACTCTTATTGACTATGACCGTGATCCTACAAAAACTAGAATAGCTGCTAAACTTTATATACTGTGAATAGTCCCACTGAAGTCCAGGAAATGCATATACTGTAATATGTAAAGCTAATTATATGGGCAAGTCTTAACAGGCTCAGGAACCTTCCATTGAAATTGTAGGTACTCACCATCTCTGAAAACTAGGCTCAACATACGTTCAGAGAAAGAGATGGGTTTTTACCTGAAATTGGATTCATTTTAGTCCAGTACATTGAGAGGAGCAGAGAACTTTTTGCATGTAGGTGACACGTGGTCATTCTTAGTTGTATTGTTCCAATTATGAATGTACTTATCAATGAATTCTCTCTCGCTGTTTTTCCCTCACCAACCAGGGGGGTCAGGTTCTTGAAAGTTCCTGTGGTTGGCAAAACCAGCAGGGCTGGGGGAGCAGGAGCTGTGGGTCGGGGGGAAGGGGCACTAGCAAGGCTGTAAGAGCTGTGGGGAAGTGAGAGGAACAAGCAGGGCTGGGGGGGCATTTTCCGACAGTACCTGCTACTTCTCTGAAGTGTGGATACTCAAAACGGTGGTGGGCAAGGGAAACCTGTACTCTAAAACTGAAGAACCAAGAAGTCTTTATAAAAAAAAAAAAAAAGCTAATTGCTAAGATAAAAGATTTCCACCATGTTTATTGATAGCTGGTCCACAGAACATCACAGCTGGCAGCTGATTTGCACAGCTTGTGCAAGAGGTGGCCCAGTTGTTTGATAATTGATCATCCTTTTACATTCACTAACACTAGCAAGTAGCATCCCACTATCTTTGGACATCCCTCCAGTCAAACTTCCTCCCTTGCTGAAGACTGTAGTCAGGCTCTCTACCAGTGTATATGCATTGTACATACTGTGCAGCTGTGTGCACTTATGTTGGTTCTGCCGCTGGAAACTTAGGTATGGAACAAGGTTACAAAAATTAGTGCTCAGCTGAAAATGTCTCAGTGAAGTGTTGTTCCTGTATAACTCTCTACCGCGGTAGTGAGTAGTACAGTTCACGTAGACTGCTGATGTTTTAGAAATCCTCTCTCTTACTACCAAAGCTCATGAAGAATGGAGACTATCTGCAACCAGTGTGAAGAATCCTAATCATATTGTTTCATCCTGCCATTTCAAAAGCCCAAGCAAGACAGCACCTTTCGCTGGTAGGGCGAGAGAACCACTCAAGAGTCAGCTCTCAATGCTGCCTTTAAGACATCACTTTGTACGGTAAGGAAGAGAAGTTTGAGGAGGGTCACGATGGAGGTGGAAGGCAAAACGTTCCAGCCTCCACAGAGCTGCTGCTGCTGCTGCCATTCTGCCGGAGAACCCACATCTAAGCATGACTGCCCCAGCCTCAGACCCTGTGCTGATATGGCCTCAAAAGACAAGACAGAAGCTGTGGAAAGACTAGCTCCTCTCCTATTGTCCCCTCTTTCCATCACCTGCTTTCTTACAATCTAGTACAGCAATGACCCTGCAGGGATCCAAATAGAGGCTCCTGTTTGTTCTTCTCATTTGTTGCCTAAGATTGAGCTTGGGAGCTGTCTTTATCAGGACTGCCTTTGTGCTATTTGTATAGTGCCCTGGTACAATTGGGCTCTGATCAATTGGAAGTCCTTACATATTTCCACAACAGGAAAAAAAAATGCATAATGATGATGAAGAAAGGTTGAAGGAAATAGGTATGCCTACATTGGAGACAATGAGCTGATCAAGGCCCATTATACCAGTTTCCTAACTACAAGAACAACCAAATAATGCAACATGCTTCGTCATGAACTCATGGAGTGTTTCACAAAGTTTTCAAGAAAAGGCTGGATAGGCATGTCTGGTGTGGTCTAGTACCTGCATATTGTGCATGGGCATTAGACTAGGTAACCATTGGGGTCCTTCCACTCCCATGCTTCTATATTTCTATGCTTTCCTATCTGGAGCTGTCCAAATGAGGCCCCGTGTGCTTCCTTGCATGTCTGTTCTTGTTGCCTAGCTATTGCTTTACCTCATGCCTGAACTGTTTTGCTGTGATGTCTCTGGAGTTATATTATATTTCCATTTACTAAGTATTCCTTATAAAGAAGGGGAAGGGGGCAGCAGCCTAACATCTATCAACAAAGCCTTAAAATGCAAAACCTCACCCTTAAGAAATATGGTTTTCACTCTGATTAGACTGCAGCCCCTTAGTAAGGTAATACTGGGAGATTTCAGTTTTAGTTTGAGATGCAAACCATAACCATCTGCAGATTTTTCAATGAGTCATTGAGCTCAATCTGCTTCCCTCAAGGCAGCCAGGTATCCCTCACCAGAAAAAGCACCGCTTGCTGACTGGCTCAGAGGGTCTGGAGGTGGAATAAGTTAAAGGAACCATACCACCTTATTTTCATTACTGTCTTCAACAGGAGCTAGTTATACTTGAGTGAGGAAAGAAGTTAAGTTTCTCCTTAAGGATAGATCAATTGTGTTCATTTCAGAAAAGGATGCGAATAGCAGGAAAAAGCAGAGAATACAATGATCTATGGCTATGCTGGACTGAACACACTGAGTCTCATCCAAACATAGAAACTAAACAGTCGCTTGAGGCCTGGCAAGTACTTGTCTAGGACACTACCTAAGGATCTGGTGCTACCTGATCAAAGCCAAGGAATTGGGGTCAAGCATAACAGGGTGGCCATATGTCCCAATTTGGGCAGTACAGTCCGAGATTTCATGGGCCAGTTGATGAAGGTTAAAACAAGTGTCCTCAAATCACAGGGGCACGGGATGCAGCCTGGGAAGTAGGCAGAGTAGGCTGGCACACTATGCCACTCTGCCTCTGCCTGCAGCAGCATCACTGACTTAGGGGATGGGGGCAGCATCCAAGATTTCCTGTGGTCGCATATGGTCAACCTAAGCATAATGAAAATGTCAGGCCATAAGAAAAGATGATTTGGCTCCAGAAAAAAAACTAAAACACACAAACCCCACACATATACATTTAGTCAGGAGAATCTGTCAACCTGAGATACATTAGGCAATTGGGGTCAGATATTCCCACCACATTAAAGAGAGGAGCATTTTAAGAACAGAAATCTAGAAGCCAGGCAAGACAGAGATACTATGGGTAATGGGGTAGCTGCCTGCCAAGTGAAAAAAATATATATGTAGTCCAAGAAGTCTTCCCAAATACTGACCTAGTTTTATTTCCTGCCTACGGTGCCATCTGGAGGTCACCTACAGTTTTTAATGCCTTATTTATGGCAAAAATCAGACAAGGAAGGAAACCTGGTTTTATTTGTCAGGCTTTGAGAAGAAAAAAAAAAAAAAAAAAAAAAGAATATACAATTTTTACAAGAACAAAGTTATGCAAATCTTTGAAAAAAACAGCTTGATTGCTTGCAAGCACACAGTTTATAAGTGACAAGACAATATTTATAAGTCCAATAGGTTTAGAAATCCAAAAGATCTACAATTAAAAAAAAAAAAAAAAAAAAAGCAACAACCCCCCCCCCGACCTGTTCCAGGCAGGCAGGTTTACATAAATTGGTGTTTTCTGGGTTCTGGGACTGAAAGTGCCAACATGTCTACTTTTGCAGAGAACTCCTCCTCAAGAGCATTCTAGTGGGAGAGAAAAAGAAAGAAGTCAGTAAGAATGGAAATAAATGTTCACATCTGTTAGATCAGTATGCATCAGATAAACCCATATGGATATTTTGTGTATTTATTAACTCAAATAAATGACTAGGATTCTGAGTGAACCCGAAGCTCTCAGTTCTACAAGCAGCCATTTGAGAGCAAGTTCAGCATGTATTATCTTATAGAAGTAGTAAAAAATGCATGAGTCCAAGAACCAAGAAGTGAGGATTACTAGTTCTCATGATGATCCAAAGGGTACACAGTATTTAAAAAAAAAAAAAAATTATAATCTTGTTCCCAGGGCAATTCCTAAATATAAAAAAGATACAGCATTTTATGCCTCCATTGTCTATGAATGATAAATAAGCCAAAAACATATTTGTTACATGAACATCTATGTCTGTCACCATGGCAGCAAAGAGATTTATCTCAGTAGTCATCACAGACTTCATACCTTGGATACCAGTGACCTGTGCTTTGTGGTTGTAGGAATGCAACATTTTTAGAACCAAGCAGCTGGCAAGGGACAAGTCCATGGTAGAATCTCTCATTCTTCTGTGGTATGACGCACAGAATGGGAACGATGGCTATGCCTTAACCCTTACAGTACTAAGAGATGTAGTTAACCATGTCAGTCTGAAGTCAGGCAGAAAAGCAAGGTAGAGATATGCCTTATATACTAAATCAGAGATGTGTCAGTGACCTTCTGCTCACAAAAGCTTACGTGTCTGATTCAGTCACTCTCTACCCTGCCTTTCTGCTTTGTATAAAACTAATATTAAATATACAAATCAGGCACATGGAAAAAACAGCTAATCGAATGCTGAAAGAAATTCATGGGCTTCACATCCTTCTCTGAAAGGCAACTCAACACTGCTAGGTCACTCAAAACTCCAAGGGGAAAAGTTCTGCTGTTGCTGAAGACAAGACATATTTCTGAAACAAAAGGTGATCTGAAACGTTGTTCCCCAAGACAATTTTTCATTCTGTGCTGTACTACTGGGGAGACATCGATTCTGAGCAGCAGTTTCATGTTCACAGTGGTCCTGGATACTCATGGGGTAAGCTGCTACAACCCCATAAGGGCTTCAAAAGGTAGCTCTGAATAAAGTACTTAACATCAGTCAAGCCAGGAGGTGACAGAGCACAGATGTCATCTGCATGGTCCTTATCAAAGAGGAGTGTTTGTCCTCCAGTCCAGCTACTGACTGCAAAAAGCACCAAGTGCCTCCACCACCCTTCAGGAATCTGAGAGTGGCAATGCAGTCAATAGCACGAATAGCAAAAGCACCACCAAGGGGGCATGCAGACAATTAGTTCCTCGGCCTGTTCATCTCATCAACAAGCATCATTTCCATTTTATCTGAGCCATAGTTTCATCTAGATCTTATTCTCTGGAGTGCATCAAAACTAGAATCTGAGATAAACCCTCAACCAACCAAATGCATATAAGAATTGGGAGTGTTGGGCTTGTTCTGAAAGCAACAGCATGCATTTTAAATCTCCATTAGCAACAAACCCCACTTACCAGCTCCCGCTTTACTTCTTCAATCTTTACTCGAGCAAGGGAAGGATTCTAAAAAGAAAAAGGGTATGTTAAGTAAAGGTGATGGTTCTTCAGCTTGAATCAAGGGGCTCCCTCAACCCCCAATTTTAATGAAGGCAGACAGGGAAGTGAGGGCTACAATGGAATGGTTTAAACAAATGATCTCGATATGCAGCTCCTAGGTGCAAGACCTTCAAAAAGAGGTCAATGTACCTACAAGACATACTGAAATTAAAAACTATGCTAAAGGCACATGGGCAAAACCCTCTCCAAGGATGTGGGAGATCTGTGGAGGCTGGAGATGGGACTGAATTTGTATGACTTGGTGGGGAGCTACTTAAATGTGTCTGTGCTTCTGCTCCCCACATGTAAAAGTCAGAGTACTGCTTCCCACGAGTGTTGTAAGGCACTCGGGTACTATACCAACAGAGGCCATGTTAGGTAGCCAAGACAGACAGAAGTGCAAATCTCAAACCAGCGATCCTCAGCTACTGAGTCAGGACACCCTGGGGTGCTGCCAGATTTTTTGAAGGGTGCAGTAACGTGAGAATGTAAGGAGACAAGTGAGATGTGATGAAATAAGCAGATGGACACAGGCCAGGTTTGTCCCTGCCTGGACAATTTTCTACCCTCAATTGCCAAGCCCCTCTGCAACACAGTAAGCACTGTAATACATAAATTTGTTTTTGAAATTGGGTACCTCTTAATCCACAGAAATTATGGAAGGTGCCTCAAGTCCAAAAAGGCTGAGAACTATTGGTGTAAGACTAGGTCACCATCCCTGCATCACCTGTAACTGCTGCAGCACTTTCCCTAGGGAAGATCCTTCACTATTGATTTGAGAAAGGAATGCCAGTTTAGCAATTCATCGGCTTCCAGAGGAGCTGTGCAAGTGCTGCAGACTGTCCGCCAAGCAGTAAGCCATCAGCTTCATGCACAGGGAGGCGGTTGGATTCTTTTCACTTTATGACTTAACAGATGACTAGTTGGCTCCAGTTTCTTTAAACAAGTGACATTTTCTTGCAATGTTCTTGTTAGCTAAAATGGTCTCCGATAACAAGGATCTTTCCTAGTTTACGTCTACCGATTTCTTCCATACACAAAGACTGCTTTATGGAAAACTTTGCTGGTATCCCCACTCTCCAAAGAACAGCTAACAAAGTACTAGCACATCCAAGCCTCCCACCAAAGTTAAAGGAAGTTGTCGAGTGCTGAACACTTCCACATGTCAGGACACTTAAATAAGTGTTTAATACAGGTTAAGCACCTACACCTGGGACCTGTGTTTTTAAATCTTGGCAAGGTTCTCCAAGTACTGTGACCATTTATACTGCCATTCAAATGAACAATGGGAGTAGTACAATGTACCAGCAGATCCAAAGCATGATTTATACACCTTCTAAATATATTGATAAGTCTTCAGATATTTTATTTTTCTCCAAACTTTCCCAGCTAATTCTCCTTGATGCCTAGCTCACCAAAATGTTTTATCTGGGTCATATTCCTATGCATCAATGGTAACAGAGGATTTAAAAAAAAAAAAAAAAAAAAAAAAAAAAAAATCACTCCAGCAGAGCCATTTACTTCCATGGGCCTCGATCGATGTGTAAATAACCTTCTGTTGAAGCACAATCCTCTGTCTAGACAATTTATTTATGGAATTGTCACAGAGATTTGGAAACAGCACAACTATGAGTCTGTTAAGGTCGTTGTAACAAAACCTACTTCCATATAAGCGATTATATGTATAATATTGCAGCTCTAAACATAATGCCACTGCAGAAATTAGGCAGACGGTGAAACTTCTGCTATTGCATTGTATGTGTATCTATCTAAAAACTGTGTGAAAACCAGAACATAGTAAAGTAATTACAGGCGTTAAGTCCAGGTAGGACTTCAGTTTCTTCTTCAAAGGCCTGGTCTGCTGCTTTAGTTCAGCTAGTTTCTGCGAACAGAGGAAAGCAGATGGTTATATTACACAGTCTAATTTGGAGTTAGTGATGCAGATCAATTAAACAAACATTAAGTTAACAAAAGCATTTCTGAACTCCTAGACGTTTTAAAGTTACAAGGAGGCCCAGTGTCCTACTAAGAATCTAAAAATCTTCAATCGTTAATTTAGTCATACCCAGTAAAAATTAGACACTGGTGTAAATATGGAATTTTCCCTTACGAAAACATACAATCTCTTTTCAGGGAGCACTCCCAGCCGGTCTCAGTTTCCTGATCTCTAGGAAAGGAGATGGCAATTTCAGTCCAAAACCCAGAGGGCAGATATTCTTCTTACAAAAAAGAAGTACCACTACAACTGGCTGTGCAGCCCCTTTTCAGCTATCTCGGAGGCCAATGACTAAATAAACCAAAAAGAGTGTGTTGTTTCACTCGCACACCTTGAGGTTGTCCTAAAAGGACAGGGCTGAAGCAGATAGTTGTAGTGGCATGGGAAGCTTCTGCTGTTACTTCTGAGGCTGTACCCATGCAAAAGGATGAAGAGGAATTAATTCTTTATAATGAAAAACCAAATGCTTTTCAGAGCAGTCCCTTCCTCTAAAAATTAAAAATGAAACCATCATGCATTATGATGCTGGATTCAAACTCGTATGTTACAGATGCCTATATTTAAAAAGGTACCTATACCTTATGAAGAAGTGTTATTGATAGATTTAAGTCCAATAAAAACATTCTGCTTGACACATTGTGGGGTGCAAATAGTTTCCCAGGGGACTGGCTCATGAGAATAATGTGGCTATTTTCATTGTTCAAGCTATGCAAGAAATAATACATCAAGAATGGTGAAAAGTATTTCACCCGTTTGAAAATGTGTTACAGTACTAAATAGTGATAGTCCTGTTATGAGGAAAAAATAGCCCATATCCTATGGGCTTCATCATCACAGAACTGTTAATGAGTAACACAGGAAGCATGTTTTTTAGAAACAAAGTGACTTGTGAAAACGTCCTTTTAACAAGTTAACCCTTCATGATTTTGCATTACATTTAAACCATTATATGCAGATAAATAGATGAGGAATCAAGATGTAAAGTTTGGATCACAATTTGAAAGGACACGGCCACAATTTTACAAGCATTTGGATGTGTCATTTTGTGTTGGACTGATCACAAAGCAGCGTGTATCCCCATGGATAATGTTCTTTCTTTAAATTACCCAAAGGACCAAAGGTCCATCTCGTCAAAAAACACCCACCTCTGAGAGGCTCACTAATGACTCATGTGTCAGGGAGGGATCCATCCTATTGGCAACAAGCTGCTCCTACAAGAGAAAAAAAAAAACCAAACACCACAGTTCCTTCAGTCTGTAGTGAATCCTGCTCTTTTATGGAAACACACAGAGGTAGTCTATGGGTGTCAAAGATGTGGCATACAGGCCTTTTGGAGAAGCTGGGAAGTTGAAGGAGAGTCCTACTATCAAACTCTGGGATATGGAGCCCTTCTAGGGATGTGTTTTCGGCAGAGGGACAAGCAATGGGAGGTTAATGCCACCACCACTCACCTTACTGGAAGATCCAGCCCCCAAGGAACCCTGTGGTCTGGGGCTCTATTACACCAAGTGCACAAAGATGCTTTACTGCTTACTTACGAAAGTAAAGCACAGAGGGAAACAAAAATGGTTTATGGCAGCAAGAACGTGTAGTTAAGTGCAAATATCAATGCAATTTTAAATATGGAGTTAGTTGTTACAAAGCTTCATATAAAAGCAATGTACCTTTCTAAAAAAAATAAATAAATAAAAAAAAAAAGCCAGCATGACTCAAGATCTGATAAGGCCATGAGTAGGATGTCAACTATCATACATTGCCAGTCTGCCCAAAGGAGGATGACAAAAATTACAGCAGTGCTGGGAAGCTTAATTTCTCATAAAACACCTAATTAGCTCAATACTGGGTTTCAGAAACAATTAAGGAACTAATATACAATGCACATTACACTGCACCCCCCCCATAAAAAAGTGCGACAGTTGAAGCAGACTCCCCACTGTGGGAGGCTGAGAAGCTCCAGGAATGCATCTGCAGGTTAGTGAAAGTCTGTGTGTTAAGGCCCAGTTTGACAAGGCAATGCCTACCTTTCACAATAACAATGCAAGTTCCTTTACACCAACCTCTGCAGCCTTGATCCTGAATTTGAAGTCCTCAGATTTGTTCTTCAGGAACTTCATGTTTTGGGTTCGGCTGTCAGCTTTGGCCTTTTCCACCATTACATGTTCTTCTGTTTTCTTAAGGTCGCTTTCAGAAGAAAGAGAGAATAGTTGCTTTTCAGAAAGAAAAGTCAGGGTCAGTGTATGCAATTCACTAACTTTCATCTAAATTAAGCCCTCACATAAGCATCCCAGAGCGCCAAAGTCAAGTAGAAAACTAAGTTTCATTCAGTCCACAACAGATCACTCCATCAGCAAGGTGAGATTTTCATGTCCACAGACTCCCAAGGTCCTGGGATAGTCCCATTGATCTCTAGGTGTCTTCATGAAAAGCCAGGACACCCGTACACTCTCTCAGAGCAACATAAAATTTGACTTGCTTCTCTACCATCTACTGATGTGTTATAATAGCTGCACACCTTTCCATTCCAATTCTAGAGTAAGCTACATCAATGTACAGAACTGGTTTTATACTAGACTATGCATTTGTCTGTCTAGGTCCTATTTGAAATCAATTTACTGTAAGGTCCTGCAACTGACATTATAAAAGTTGCTGTAAACTACAGGCATGCGTTTTAAAACTGAAAATTCATCTTTACCGAACACAGTCAACATGCAACATTTCAGAGACCAATAAAAACAATTCCCATTTCCACCTCCTTCCCCTCCACCATGTTGCTTCCCCTTACTCACTCCTGAAGACGTTTTTCTAGCACCAGTGCTTTGGTTAGCTTTTCCCTAAAGGTGGTCAATTCAAGTTCCAATTCTCTATTCCTCGATTCCACTTTATGCAAGTCTGAGGTCAAATCATTGATAGCAGGGATGAAGCTAACAAGATAAAAGATTTCAGGGGCATGGTTAGAAAGTGGTATCATCTGATCCTGAAGCTTATAAAAATCATTTATTTTCTCCCTTTTATTTCTTGAGTTTGCTCTTGTATAGTAGCAAACCCAATGGCTGTCAATCAGTATGTTGAAACTATCTTGTTTCAACAGACTGATTGGTACCTATACCTCTCAAATAACTAAGAACTTCTAAATACTGTAGTGAGATACAGCCTAACATTTTAATGGCTGTATGATACATTCTACATTTACGTAGCTCCTTTCATCTCAGTATATTTTACAATCAAACTTGCACAGACACTGGAAAAGCAGCCATGTTGTGGTGGAGGCTGGTAGCCAGCCCAAGCGCAACTGCTGAAGTAGGGAGAAGAAGAACAAAGGAAGAAGGGGTCTGTAGCAGGACCGATTCTGAAGGCAGCTGTGGCACCTCCTGGTACCTGAACCTATCCCCACTCCTGCTACTCAAGGCAACCTCACTGTTCTGCCTGGTACACCTTGATGCAACTGTATTTTATATTGGGAGGCTGTTCCCCAGAGTTCCTGAGTATCTCCTGAGACTGTACTTGATCGAGCTTCTCCTGCTTTGCCAGATGCCCTTGGTCTGCCTCTTGACAATGGATACCCAAAATCTGCTATCCCATTCTGTGCCTCACTGGCACCGCTTCTAACTTAGCAGGCCTTACCAGCCCTCTGTTCCTTTGGTCACTAACTTGCCGTAGGGCTTTAACTGTGGCTTTCAGCCACCCCCATTGTCATGCTCATGCCTTACAGATCTTACTCTGGATTCATTTTTTGGGGTCCTCTGGCCATCTGCCCACCAGGCTCTTGGCCACAGCCTGTTTCTGGGCCCTTGGTCCTGTTCTGGCTTCAGCCTCTCTTGGGCTCCAATCCCTCAACCCAGGCTTTACCCCTCATAACCTCCACCCATCTCTGGGCCCCAGGCCCCGACTCGGCTGAAACCAAGTCTGCATCAAGCTACACAATTTACCTGCTTCTCTACAGAGACTGGGGGCTAGCCAATAGGGCTGTGCGAAATGTCACCAGCTGTTTCAATTCAACACTATTTTGGCTCATTTTGAGCTCGAAGCAGTCAAATCAAAATCAAAATGAAGGGCCGCGAAACATTTCAAGTTTCAAAGCCCTCAGCAAGGTGGTGAGAGACAGAGGAGAACTACAGCTGCGCTCCCAGCACCAGCTGAGTGCAGCCCTGGCATTCCCCATCTCCGCTGCTGGGCTAGGAAGTCGATAACAGCACAGGGGAAAGGGAACTGAGCTTGGGCTCAGTTCCCCTCCCCAGCGCTCTGATCAGGCAGGGGGGCAGAGAGTCAGCCCAGCTGGGCCAACTTCCCATCCCCTGCCTGATGGCAGCGCTGGGGGTGGGAAGTTAGCCCAACTGGGCTGACTCACCATCCCCAGCGAAATGTCAAAACAGCCTGTTTCCGCAGAACGGAACGAAACAGCTGTTTCAAATCTAAATGAAATTCGAAACAGACCGCTGTTCCATCGAACTGTCAAAACTCAAGGCGAAACAGAACAGTGCCATTTCTCACAGCCATACTGGTCAAGGACGGCTCCCATTCCCCTGCAATGCAACTCAGGGGTGAGGGAAAGGAATCAACTAAGAATAAATAGTCAATTAGAGCTTCCCAGTTCTTTGCCTGAACCCATGTTAGAACAGTCTGGGAGCTACTGTCATGTGCCAGCTGGCAGGAGAGCCCAATGAACCATATGCCAGACAGAGGTAGTCAGAGTGCCAGATACTGCAGCCTCCTGCCTGGGTTCACTCCATCTTCAGAAGCAGGGGCTGCAGAGAGGGAGGCACAGGAGAAGCCTGTGCCATCTGTACATCTCTTAAGGCTCCCCCACATCAGAAGAACCTCCCAGGACGAGACTTGTGGATGGTTCCCATTCCTTTTCTTGATGGTATTTTGGTAGCATAAGAGTGGAACAGAGGCAGAGAACTGGCCCCAAAGTTCTGCTTGTAGCCTCTAGTCTGCAAAGGTTGGACAACCACTGACTTAGATTGCCCTTTTAGGAACACCAAAACGTGTGGGAAGAGTTACCTTGCTAGGGAAGTGTCCTTTGTCTCAAGTGCCATTGCACTATCTACCAGTGCATTCAAATAGTGGGTGCCCATCTTGGACAGACAGGTCAAGGAAAGGTTCACGCTTTGTGCGAGAAGATCCTGTAGGTAGTTGGCTGCAAAAACACAGGAGTCATTACTTAATATTTGTGAAGTCATACATAGCATTGTACACACTCAATACTAAGACAGTGGACAGGTTTAACAGTTATACAGGTATAAACTATTACAACAGCACTGCTACCTCTACATGCTTCTGCAGCAATGAATGCATTGCAAATCATTGCAATTTTACCCTGCTTCACTCAGTAGCTTAGCTTATCTACACTGCTGCAGAAGTGTGCCAATCCAAGTTATATCGTAACAGCTAGTGACTGCTCCCCAGATCAAATTCCTCCTTCTTCTTTCAAAGATGCGGAACACTACATTATTCTGCAAGTTTGTTGAAGCAAAGAGCCCGACCACAATCTGATAAGATGCAGTAAAGAGCCCAGTACGCTGTGTATTATTTTGCAAATATCTACAAGTATATTAGTGTTTATTTGATGGAGCCTCACTGGAAAGACGCACATGAAAAATTCCTGCCACCAATGTTTTTTCAATGCTTATAGTTTATGTTACAATATCGTAACACCCTGCCACAGGGCGCTAACCACTGCCAGTGGCAATTTGTGGAATCCTGGGGCACCAGCTAAATCTATCCTTTTGGTTCCTTTGGGCTAGTGAGGAACCTCAGGATCCCAGTATGGGGACACCTCCTATAACAGCACTCTGACACAACAGATAACCATTTACAAGAGATGTGTATTAATTTATATTCAAATGATTACATGCATACATTTATATTCATATACATACACTGCTACCTGTTCTAAGGTTTAATTCATGACTCCATTAATTTATGGAATAGTACTAACTAACTTAATGCTTATAAATATATGCAACTTCATAACAATATAGGTACACATATAGGCTGATGATCACACCCCTGGTAGAACGACAGTAGATCTATTCCCTATACAGTAAAGCAACCTTATGTGCATCCAAAACGAGAAAGAAACAAAAACAGGGACATCACTTCATTTGTAAAATGATGATACAGGCCGGGTAGGTCTGTCATAGATGCCCAGAATAGCAGTCTTTCAGTTGACTGCTGTTGCCTTGAAGTTGTCTTAGTTCAGGCAAGCGTAATCAGGTGCGGGTGCAATGGGAGCTCCCTTGATGGCCCCGGGGCCCTGCTCCCGACGATGCCCGATGCCCTTGCTTGGCCTCCTGTAACATAACCAACCTGTCCCATAACACCCCTTTCTGCCCTTCAGACAAGGCTGCTGGGTCTACTTTCCTGGTTGCTCATTCCCACGGCCCTTTGACACTTAGTTAGAGCTTCTCCAGTGTGCCACTCTCCCCCCCACATTGTCCTCAGCTGCACTCTCACTAATTGAAGCTGGTCTCCCCTCAGGATCCCCCATGCAAGGGTCCACTACAAGGAGAGAGGGCTAAGCCCACTCACCAACTCCCAGCCCCAGGTGCTTCCCCTTTAATCAGCTAGGGCTCACCTCTGTGCTCTGCTTGCTTCCCTCACGCATGGAACAGGTGGTTCAGCTCCTGCAGCCTCCCACACACGCTGCTCCGGCCCCCCAGGGAGACCCCTGCAGCATCCTCACAGCTGTTTGTCCCTCCCTCCACTCCCCAACTATCCTTCACACCAGATCTCATCCTGGCTGCAGAATTCTGGGGTCTAAGACAGACCCTGTTTCCAGGGCCTGAAGGCAGAATTGCTCCAGTCCTTTCATTCTGGTGTCATCTGGGGAACAAGAATCTCCCCGGCTCAGCCTGGCTTTGGCTTGTCACGAGATAGACTATAACAGAAAGGGTACTCGCCCATAGTGGGTGTTAGACTGAGAAGGGTATCAAGTGAAAACCTTGCAAGGGATGTCTCTTCAGTATTGGAAATGTTAAAATAAAATTAGGATGATGGCCTGATCTGCTCAGTTTAAGAGATATTTGCACTGCATGTTACCCAACACTCTCTCTGCAATTACCTGAGAAGTTAGTGAATAGCAGCACTGCTCTTTCAAAAAAATCCAAAAGCACTCAACTAGTAGGAGACTTGCATTGTTTCAGGCACTTGAACACCACTTTCCCCATCACCAGCACCCTTCTGCTTTTAGCACTGCTATTTCAGAGCTTCACTATCCAGCCTTGCAGTTTGGGGAAGTTCAGTGGCTAAAGCTGCTGGTCTGTATTTACAGTCTGCTTGAGCTGATCCAAGAAGCTATTATTGGGCAGCCTGGCATCATCAGATAGTTTTGTTGGGAGGAAAGCATTTTTTCAATGTAGTGTGTGACACGGTACAGAAGTACTGGAGTGAAATCATAGCTTACTGGCATCTTTTTATAACAAGTTAACAACTTTATAAGTCCATTTCCTGTAATCAGAACCCAAAGTTCCAAGCTTACCTTCTAATCCATATTCCGCTGTCTTCTGTTTCATGTCATCCATCAGCAGAGAGA
Source organism: Alligator sinensis (assembly GCF_000455745.1). Taxonomy (NCBI): domain Eukaryota; kingdom Metazoa; phylum Chordata; order Crocodylia; family Alligatoridae; genus Alligator; species Alligator sinensis. The sequence continues at coordinate 3,820 of NW_005842779.1, read as the reverse complement.
TGTCCCTGTCCCTGGTTTCATTGCATTCTGCAAGTTGGTGCAAAATGTCAACAGACCGTGCGTTCACTTTGTATTGTGGAATGGGCTGGTCCCCATACACTTTTTTTAGCCATAAAGTAACCTGCCAGGAATGTGGAAGGAAATAATCAGATCAGTGTAATGCAGGGGAAATAAAGAGCAGAGTACAGAACATGAATCCTAGTCCTGTTTGTCAAATCTTGCCCACACTTCAAGGGGAAATTGCTTCAATAATAAGAGGCCAACAATAGGCAATGATAGAAGCACTGGCGCAAACTGAGCTCAAGCAGGGTTAGGCCCTGGACAGACAAATATATATTCGCATGACCTGCATCATTTTTAGGATGGGCAGATGCGCAGCTATCCCAGAGTAAGTACAAAGTGGCTCTTATATACCAATTTGTAGCAGTAAGAAGCACCTACTGCTCTTAGATGGTAGGAAAGCTTGTGACAGCCTGCGTGCCTTGGAGAAATGGTTATGCTAGGAGGGATATGGACAGACAAAATCTAGATGAGGATGGAGCTGGGCTTTTCTCAGTGGTGGAAGATGACAGAACAAGGAGCAATGGGCTCAAGTTGCAGCAAGGGAAGTTTAGGTTAGAAATTAGGAAGAATTTTCTCACTAGGAGAATAGTAAAACACTGGAACAGGTGGCCCAGAAAGGTGGGGGAAGCTCCACCCGTGGAGGTTTTCAAAACCTGGCTAGACAAAGATTTGGCTGGGGTGATCTAATTGGGGATGGTCCTGCTTTGACCAGGGGGTTGGACTAGATGCGACCTCTTGAGGTCCCTCCCAACGCTAATTTCCTATGATGCTATGACCTGCGCAGGCAGGTGTAGCAATCTAGTCCGTTTGGGCTCTGACTAGCAAACCAAACAACAGAAACATCAAGCAGTGCCCCATTATCCCAGTACCCACACAGCTTGCAGGATTCATGAATCACAGAGAAGTCAGAGTGGAAAGGACTTCCCTCCATAGGTCTAGTCCAGCCCCTTGCCTGAAGCAGAATCATCCCTATCCAAACCACCCTATACAAATCCATCATCTAAAATGCTTCATTCAGCTGCTTTCAACCCTGACAATAAGACACAACTTCGTCTGCCATAGATAAAGCAGGGAGACCAGGGCAGCCAAGGTCCTGCTTTTACAAAAGGTTCGTAACATATGCTCAGAAGATCCCAGGTAGCGAGCGCGCCACTAGAGAAAGGCAAAACCGCTCTGACCAGCACACACACATCTGCCCATGGGGTAAAACACCTTCCTGACCCCAAGTACGGCAACCCTGAGTGGAGGGGCAACACCAAGGGTGCGCAAAACAGCTGATCCAGCCCGCAGCCGGGCTCCATTACCCAGCCGCCCCTGCCCGCATGGCCGGGCCAGTCTCCGTGGAAACCCCAGAGGTATGGGAAAGCTCGAGGCTGAGGTTGCCATGGAGACCGGCCCCAGCCACGCTGGCAGAGGGCAGGGCAGGGGGCTGTCGGGATGTCAGGATGGGGGTGGCTGGTCTGTAGCCTGCAGACCAAGGCACCGGGTGCGGGCTGGCTCGCGCTGCCTGGCTAGGCCTCGGAGGGCAACACAACCTGGCAGATCCGGCCCCAAGCAACTCCCTGCGGGGCGGCGCGCGACCCCGAACTCAGCTCCCCAAGGGCCCGGGCGGCCGCGCTCTTCCCCGAGCTGCCCATCCTGCGCCCGCAGCTCCGGGCCTAGGGAAAGCAGCCGGCCCAGGGGAGGGGACGGGACGGGACACGACACCCTCACCCGGACCAGCTTCTCCTCCATCCCGCCTTGAAATCCTCCCGCCTCCTTCCCGGCAGGCCCCGCGCCCCGCCTTAATCGACCAGACGGGAGGGGCCAGCGCGTGTCGATAACGTTGCCGTCGCGTGCATTCTGGGAGGTGTAGTCCGGCTGGCAGGAGCACTCCGCAGCGCGCCGGGCGGGGAGAGGCTCCTTGACGCCTCAAGTGTGGGATGGAAACAAATCAAAAGTAATACGTGAATAAGCATCTCGCGGAAAGGAATGAATCGTTTTGTTTACTAGCAGAACATACAAAAAATTAAAGAGTATGAGTGAATGTATTTTAAAGTATGCGGTTGCTTAAATGAATGTATAGAAATATATCGGTGTCCTCCTGGTTAATCAAGACGCATGCAAAATGTAGTATAAAGGGTAGATTGATGCAAATCAACATTTTGCAGTTTCCCACCAAGCTGGCCTTTTTTCGGCAAATTACCAAAAGGTAACGCAGTAAGATTCAAAGCAATCCTTACAATCGGGATTTTCTGATTGCTGAGTAAAATATAATGTCAATGTAAATAAACTATAAAATATAAGGAAAATGAAGAATGTCAATCTCTGATTTGACTCAGTGCCCCCCAAAGTAAAAAGCCTGTTGCTAGGTCATGATGCATAGATGCAAAATTGTGACAATCGGCAAAGTGGCTTATAGGGCAGATTCTTCTCTTTGTCCCTTTTGGACACTAGGAAGAGCTCCTGGGTCTTTTGTGTTTTTCTTTGGCCTTATGGAGGGAAGGCGGCAGCACGCCGGGCCGACATCTGGGGACCCATTTCACAGTCAACTCCCTTTGTACGTGACACGCGGCATCTCAGACTCCCGCACGCTTCGCTCAGCCCTGGGCAAACGTTGCCGCCTCACAGAGTAGGTTGCAATTGTGGTGCGATTTTTCAGGCGGTGCAACACGTTGCGAAGGATTGTCTGATTAGATAATTTCATGGCGATCTAGCATCAACGCACGCAGCTGTCCCTGAAGCAGTCGAATGGCTGTGCAATTTAGATAGCAATCTATGAAAGCTGCAGTATTGCCAGCTCATGATTTTTGGCATTATTCTTAAAATCTATGTTTCAGGAATGTGAAAAACTTATATAGCTAATTTTATATATATATCTTTTACATATAATTATATTCATATTATATCTAATTTGATATATATATATACATATATACACACACACATATATGTGTGTGTGTATATTTATGTATGTGTGTGTGTGTGGGTGTGTGTATAACTAGGTATATGTATATAATTATATGTAAATTATATATATATATATATATATTATATAAAATTATATATATACCTAATTCGATATACACACATATTTATTTATTTATTTATTTAGCTATATAAGTTTTTCATTTTCCTGAAACAGACTTGAATGCCAAAAATCCTGAGAGTTCAGAAATTATTTAAAAAATCATGGGATTGGCTACAAAATAAAAAAGTGCTTTTTATTGAATAACAAGGGGGTCCCTGTTTGCTGCCCTCCTAGTTTGCCCCCCTGCACCCTGCCAGCTCCAGGGCTCTGCATGCAGCACAGCTCACACAGCCCTGAACTGAGCTGACAGTCTCGCGAGAACACAACAGCTCCCGGACGAGAACAAGGCGTCCGGCCCCTCTCTTGCTTGAAGCGGGAGGGCGGGGCCAATCCAGGCCCCGCCCCAAGTCCCCTCTGTCTGACCCCTGCCGCGCCTGAGGGGAGCGCGTCAAGGGCAACCGACACGGTAAATAATTAAAAAACGGTCCTGGTTACACAGAAAAGCAGGGAACGCGTTCTTTATAAGGGAAACAGTGAAAACGTGAAAAATTAGTGAGAATTAGTCCTCTCGCCGCCTAGGGGCGGGACAATGGAGGAAGCACTTCCGGGGCAAGCGGACGTTTCCCCCAATGGCGGCGGGCGGGGGCGGGGCCTCCCGCCGGAAGGGGCGGGACGGCGGCCATTTTGTGCAGAGCCATTGAGGCGCTGCGAGCCGCCACTGTACGAGTTGCTGCCACCGCCGCCTGG
>NW_005842778.1:681160-741234 GCF_000455745.1 Alligator sinensis | reverse complement strand
TGGGCCTCTCTCGACCTCTGAGAGGGCCTGTGTACAAATCATTCTACTTGTGGAGGTAATATATTGAATAATTGTAAAAATTGCTTTTCTGAAACATTTTAGCCTTGGATTATACTTGGATTCTGATTGAGAATAAAGTTATTGGCATATTGGTTTCAAATTTCATACTTTAAAAACTATCACCTCATCATATTCTAATTAATCTATTTTAAATGGTGTGCTTGGGTTTCACATCTACTCTGAAAATATTACTATTTTGCTTAGATTGCTATTTTGCTTTGAATATTTTACTTAAATAGTATAGTATCTATCTTATTTACATACCAAGTTTGGCCAAGGCGCTGTTAGATGTCAAGGGCTAAGTGAAGTCAAGCATTCTTATTTACTGGGTAAGATGATTACACTGAACAAACACAAGTACAGAAGAAATAATAGCTTCCAGGCAGAAGCATTTCTCCAATATGATATGAGGGGTTCTGTTCTGTTAAAGTATCTTTTCTCAGTTTTAACTGAAACCGAGGTCCTGACAAGTTAGAGTCAATAATATTCCTACTGTGCTCCTTTATGTAGAGAACCTGATTTCCCATTGTTCTTTACACTATGTAATCTAGAACTGACTATTTTCCAAGTGAGCAGTACGTGTTTTGGAAAATGGTGATTCATTAAAAAAAAAACTTTTTCTTTCTTTCTTTCTTTTTTCCAGCGGAATGTATAAACCTGTTTCAACTGGAAAAACTTTTCTCAAAACTAGAAAATAAGTGGGACAATTCATCACTTATGCGAGTCATAAAGGCTAGGGACAGACATTAAACATAAGCTGGCTTAAGAGATCAGAAACTGGTTTAAACTTGTAACAGAACAGAAGTTCAGTGCATATAAACCAGTTTGAAAATGGCTGAAACCAGTTTGAGATAAACCTGGTTGAATGTAGTATCAGATTTAACTGATTTGGGTCAAACAGGTTTATGCAGCATCTGTCCCAGACCCTTTGGTGATTTAAGCTGAACCAGACACCCCCAGCATCTCAGCATGCTCTCTGGGCTGAGTGGGAATCTCTGCTCCACAGCAGAGCTGACCACTTCCCTCTGCTTCCTGGCTACAGCTCCAGCAGAAACTTTCAGACACAGCAGGTTCCACCTGGCTTCCCCATGCCCCGCTCCTCCTCCCTTTCACCACTCATTGCTTAAGTAGAGATCCCTTTCTACTCTCTCCCACAACATGGACTATAGCCAGCATGTGGTATGCTAGCTAATGCTGTGTAAGGCAGATAGGACAGTGTCTGCTTAGGGCTTTTTGGAGGTAATCAACAGACCGGATGGTAATGTCCTGCATTCCTTCCTTTGGAAAATGCTGTTTAAGAAGAGCTTATAATGAGCAAGGCTTTGTTTTCTGATGGGGTGTTAAATGCTTATAACAGAGCTGATAAATGTTCTGTTATCAAGGGCAGGGGGATTGGAGGGACTCCCTCATCACAGTGTCCTGCTGGGGTCTGGCCACACACCCCCTCAGCTCAGCCCAGATTTTTCATCTTGTAAATAATTTCATGGTTTAAAAAATGCTTTCTTTTAACAAGGAGTTGAAACTAAGATTTTTCAAAGTGTGTGTGTGTAAGTGTGTGTGAGAGTGAGAGAGAGAGAGAGAGAGAGACCTTTACATACTCCAAACTAACCAGTGGCTTCAAGATTAAAGCACACATCTGGAATAAAACAAGGCATGGATTTGAATTTGTTTCCTTTCTTTCAGAGATTGAGCGTCCATAGCTAGGGACAAGCCTGAGCCTGAATTGATTCAATCTTTGCAGGTTAGTCTGACCTGGCTAGGCTAAACTGGTTTGTAACCAAACAGACATCCCAGAAATTCAGGCACATGCCTGCAGTGGCTCAGGCTACAAGCTGGGGGGTGCTAGATCAGCTTTCCCTTCCCTTCCCTTCCCTTCCCTTCCCTATATATATATATATATATATATGAGCTGCCTGGAACCTTAGCACAGACAGACAGGGAGGCAAAGGTGTGGGCTGAGGTGGGCAGGGCCAGGCTGTGCTCCCCACTGTGGGGACCGGCCTTGTGGGGACATGGCTTACCACTGTGGGGGGTGTGGCTTGAAACCATGGTGGGTGCATGGTGTGCGGCTGTGCGGGCATGCAGGGCACACCGTTGTAGGGTGATGCGAGGGGAGCAGGCAGGGGGGTACAGGCAGCACCTGCTGAATTCACTACACAGCCGTGGGGTGGGGCACGATCCCCTGCCCACTCCCTGTGCAGCACCTTGTGGCCACACATCCCCCCCATGCACCATCCCCCCCACCACACTGGGAGCTCCAAAACTTGGGAGGGGCATGGTATGTGGCTGCAGGGTGCCACCTAGGGAGTGGGCATGAGGAGCATACTCCACCCTGTGGCCATGTGCTACAGCCTGTGGGCACTGCATCGTGGCTGCCTGTGCCAGCATATCTGCTCCCATGTACCACACCCCCTGCATGGTCCACAGCCGACAGGTGCGCCCCATGTGGGGGGGGGCTGTGGCACGTGGATGCAAGGTGCTGTACAGGAAGCAGGTGTGGGGGGGTGTTAGTAGGCTTAGGTATCTGTAATGCCCCACTGGATGAATCAAATCCTTTTTCATATACATGGGGGGTAAAAAGAAGGTCCCAAGTAATGTGGAGCCTCTGCAGGACATGCTTAGTAATCTGGTGGTAGCACCAGATGACAAAGCTAATCTCTTTAACAGATTCTTTGCTTCCATTTTTCTGAGCAGGGACAGGGACATCCCCCACACTGGGATTCCAGATAGACCCAGGGGAGGTGCAGCCAGGCCCAAGGTCAGTGAGGACCTAGTCAGAGAACTTCTGGAGGGACTAGACATGTTCAAATCAGCTGGTCCTGATGATCTCCACCTCAGAGTGCTGAGGGAATTGGCAGAGGTCATTGTGGGACCCCTGACACAACTTTATGAGCACTCGTGGTGCTCTGGTGAGGTTCCAGAGGACTGGAAAAGGGCCAACATTATCCCCATTTAAAAAAAAGGGAGGAAAGAGAACCCAGGAAACTATAGGCCTATTAGTCTTACTTCGATCCTGGGGAAGTTCTTTGAGAAAATTATACAGGAGCACATCTGCAAGTGACCAGCAGGGGAGATTTTGCTTAGGGGCAATCAACATGGGTTCATTAGAGGCAGGTCCTGCCAGACCAACCTGGTTTCCTTCTATGACCAGCTCACAAAAGCCTTGGATGCAGGTGTCACGATGGACATAGTCTTTCTGGACTTTAGGAAGGCCTTCGACACTCACCCCATCCTCATTAAGAAATTAGGCAACTGTGGTGTTGACACCTACACAGTCAGATGGGTCGCAAATTGGCTAGAGGGCCACACCCAGAGAGTGGTGGTGGATGGCTCATTTTCAACCTGGAGGGATGTGGGCAGTGGGGTTACCTAGGGCTCAGTCCTCGGGCCCGTCCTGTTCAATATCTTCACCTTGGATCTGGACAGGTTACAGGAGTGGGCAGATGAGAATAGGATGGGTTTCAATACGGACAAGTGCAAGGTGTTGCACCTGGGGAGGAAGAACCAGCAGCATACCTACAGGCTGGGGAACTCACTTCTCATCAGCACAGAGGCAGAAAAGGATCTTGGAGTCATTATAGACTCCAAGATGAACATGGGCCACCAATGTGGGGACGCAGTCAGGAAGGCTAACTGCACCTTGTCATGCATCCACAGAGGCATCATAAGCAGGTCCAAGGAGGTGATCCTCCATCTCTATATGACATTGGTCAGGCCACAGTTGGAGTACTGCATCCAGTTCTGGGCACCACACTGCAGGAGGGATGTGGACAACATCAAGAGGGTCCAGAGGAGGGCCACTTGCATGATCAGGGGCAGCAGGGCAGGCCCTATAAGGAGAGACTACGAGACCTGAACCTGTTCAGCCTCCACAAAAGAAGGCTGAGAGGGGATCTGGTGACCATCTATAAACTGGCCAAAGGAGACCAGCAGGCAGTGGGAGAGTCCCTGTTCCCCTGAGCACTACCGAGGGTAACAAGGAACAACACCCATAAGTTGACTGAGAGTAGATTCAGGCTAGTCATCAGGAGGCACTACTTCACAGTCAGGTTGGCTAGGAGCTGGAACCAACTTCCAAGAGAAGTGGTGCTCACCTCTATCCTGGGGGTCTTCAAAAGGAGGCTAGACAACCATCTAGCCAGGGTCATATGACCCCAGCATCCTTTCCTGCCCATGGCAGGGGGTCGGACTTGATGATCTGCTTAGGTCCCTGCCAACCCTACCAACTATGAAACAATGAAACTATGAAACCATGAATGCTGCTGCCTGCTCCACTGCCATTGCTCCTACCAGAATAGGCTAAATGTTTTCCCCAGCTCCAGCCCTAACCCTAGTCCCACGCTTAGGTGTGGCAAGCCCACCCCAGCCTGTGGATGGCAAGCATGCCTGTCTTGTCCCAGACCTAGAAGGGGCTGCCTGTGTGAGGAGGCAGGGAGTAGACAGCAAATCTACCCATCACAAGGGTGCTTAAGCACAGGCTCCTAGGCTCTCCGTATCCACCTTGTTATTGCTATTGATAGTGCAATCACTTCTAGCCCCTGCTTCCAGCTGGGATCCACACTTAGGTCTGGAAGATGGGCAAGGAAGGGGCAGGAGGGAGAAAACTTTTTTATTGTAATTTTTTCCAACAAGTTCTTGCTCTTTACCCCTTTTGATGTATAGCACCAGACATGCAGAGGTTACTGCAACCATGTGGGGATATTCTGGTCATATTTTATGCTACATGCATATTTGTACGTACTTGACATTTTTGCATATTATCACATACAAATGTTCTCTTTGAAAAAATGAAGTAAACAATAATACATCATTTTGTTACATAATAGCATAAAGGGGCACTCTGCACATGACCTGCACCAGGCACCAAAATGTCTGGCTTCAGTTCTGCTGCAGCATAGGGGAGCTCTCCCTCTGCCAGGCCGTCCTGCAGTCAGGAACCTGGACTCAGGTGAAAAGGAACTCTTCCTGGACTGTGCCAGTCAGTGTTGAGGCTCCAGTAGAGGGAAGCTTTTTCTGTGCCTGCAGCAGGTAAGTGGTGGGAGGAAGTGGTAGCAGTGGATGGGTCCTAATGCCTTCCTGCCTTCAACCCAAGCTGAGTCATTCTGGCCCCTGTGCTGGAAAACATTACTGCCCCCTGTTCTACACTGCATTACTGAGGATGAGAAACTCCATTACTTACTGCCTGACAGCTTCTAGCATCCTCTTATGGTTTGCAACAGATTCTTTCCACCATTGTTACTAATTTGTATCTTCTTCCAGCTGTTCATTTCCTGATGAAAGAAAAGGGCAGTGGTGGAAGGTAGGACATAGTTCATACATCTACCTGAGATGTTTGATGTGGAGTTGCCTAATTAGCTCCACAGTAAAGTTTCCACATCTACACATGTGGCCCTATTAGCCCACAGTTTACTAATAAACGCCACCATAACTTGGCACTTGTAAACACAAGTACTATCCTGAGGTGGTGTTATTTACTTTACTGCAATGCATGTGTAGACACTGATGGCATAAGTGTGGCTTCAGTGAGGGTGCTGCCTGCCAGTTAGCCCTGCAGTAAAGTACCTTATGCCCCACAGCATGCTGAGCCAGGTCAGAGTAACCCCAGACTAGCAGGTAGACTTGTAGCATGAACTAAACTAATGTAGCTGATGTTAACATAGAGTGTAATAGTAGTGAAATGTAACCATGTTAGTCTTGTCCTGTAAGTAACTTGAAAACTCCATTGTGTATCCTTCTGCTTGACGTAAGTGAATGAACTCTACGTAGCCTTTATGTATGAGTGTGTGTAAAAAGGGTGAATGGTGAAAGAATAGCATAAAAATAGGAGAAGAAAATTTAACTGTTTATGTAAGCAATAAGGTGCCAAATGTAAGTTACCAGTCAGTAAACTAATTAATGAATGGCTGAAGAATTGCTTTTAGGCCCAGGGCACAAGAAGATAACAAGGAGAAAGAATGCACCTGTCCTGTCAGATGGGCAGCAAGAACACTCCAAGGCTGAGATAAGCTGACGACAAAAGAAAAACAACCGCAAAAGCAAAAGCTGGGTATGGAAAAACCCCAAAGCACTGAAACAAAGGATGCCAATCCCTATAAAAGAACACTTTGAAAATGCCAAGTTGGGTGAGTCTCTTTCTCTACTGCTGTTTCATAAGAGCACAGATGCACCTGTTGACCCTGCTCTAGCTGTTATCTTCAAACCTGCTATCTTCAAATCATCATCATCTACTCAATACGCCCAGGTTGGCCACCCTGGGCTGATATTGAGCAACTATTGCTGATAACTATATCTGGGGTATGTGTGGATGAAACGGTTGTTTTGTATATGTGTATGCCTGTGTGTAATGATGTGTATGATGATTGGTGTGTATTTGTATGAATAGTGTGCCCGAACCTCTATTTCTAACTCATGTGATCAATAAATGTGGCACCTTACCTTATCCCCCTTTATAAAGTCTTGCTTATGATTTAAGAAATTAGGTTAATTCAATAACAGACCCCCTGGACTCCCTGCCAGCTGGGGCTGCTCTGACCTGACTCAACATGCTGTGGTCCTGGGCACGCATGTAAACGTGGTGCCCCAGAACAATAAACTCTGGTGCGAACAACACTGGAGCTTATTCAGTTGAATTAGTAGCACGTGTAGATGCACCCACTGAGGAGAATAGGTTAGAAGAGAGAGAATGTGGTTCTGAGCAAGAAGTGGCAGAGCCGGTCAAGATTTACTCTAAATGTCTGTCTTATCCATGCTTCCCAGAACCCATGACAAGTCTGTGGCTATGTCTATACTAAGCAGCATCAAGATGTTCTGCTTCCAGACTTCAGCTAGCGCTACTAAGCCATTAGAATCATGTGTGTCCCCCTATGATTTTGGTAGCTCAAGTATAACAACTGGACTACCAGAATAAAGTGCTGGCCCCGTGCACTTTTAAAAAGTACCAGCTGCTGAACTGACCGTTATAGCTAGAGGACAGTGTGGGAGTATCTCCATAAAGATTGAACCAGCTGCCAGATGGCAGCAGAAGCTTTACTACACTCCACAGACATGAAGTAATTTTGCTGGCATAATGGAGGATCTGTCAGTATAGAGAGGCTTGAAGTGCACATACACTCAAAGCTGTGATGGCAGAACTGGAGTTTGGTCAAAACACTTCATGCTGTACACTAGGTCTTTGTTACTTACAACAGTCTACTCTATGATAAATTTAACCTGGAAAGCAACAAACACTAATCTTTGCCAGAGCCATCACTGAATGTAAGGGTGGCAGGTCACTGTAGAAAATATCAGGCGTTTTGCCAACAGTGCACTACTTCAGTGGTCTGCTGTGTGATCCAAGGTTACCAAAGTACCCTAAATCAGTTAGCCATTTCTCAGATGACATAGTTAGGGATTAATTAATTCCATAAGGACTTTTTAACGAATGTATAGGGATTTCAAATAAACAATTCTCATTGACAACATCCTGCCATCATTAGCCCCCTTGCCATGAGTAAAATCCTTTTAAGATTTTAGTTTGTTACAAGTTTTACATATATGTCCCCTCCCCAATGCCTGTCCCTCATGTTTTGCTCTGTCTCTGTAGCTATGTGGTTTATAATATTTTGCATGGATGCAGACCTTCTTCTCTTCCAACTTCTATACAAATTTTAACTAATTACCCTGTAATGTGTGTTGTTTTAAAACTACCAAAATGGAGTCAAGTATATTTAGAGTAAATGAAGGTATCATTGGGCATGTCTACATATGCACATTAATGAGCATTAGTCTATTTTGATGTGCATTAAGCATCACTTAAAAACTGTGGGCACTTCTACATATGCTCCAGGGGTGGATGAAGTAGCATTTTAATTAGAGCAGCTATGAGAGCCACTCTAATTAAGGTACCACCATGTCTCCTGTATCAGCATCCCTGTGCCTAAAAATGGCATCGGGGTGCTTGAACTAAAGCTTGTTTGCTGATACACGAGATGCAGGAGGCTGCTGGAATGCAGCAATTGCTATGCTGCAGCAGACTTGATTAATTGAGTCTGCTGTAATGCACTGGAATTCCAGTATGTCGGACCACCCTCTGAACTCCTGTATAGGTGCCCTCACAATGGAGGTACTAGATTTAATGTGTATTAACTAAAATGTGTTAATGCATGTGTAGATGCACCCACTCAATACATAAATAAGTCTTTACTTTCCACTGACATAGCAAAGAACTTACTCTATTTAGAATTTCAGAATCAAAATAACCCTGTATTCACATGAAATGGGAATGGTCCCTCCTGTCTTGTTTTAACAACCAGCACTGGTATGAAGATAAGTGAAAATATTTCAAGTTAGAATTGCAAAAGTCCCTAGCACCTTGCACATCCCATTGGTAAAGACTAATATTTTCAAAAGTGCCTATCAAACTTAAGTGCCAAAGTTTTATTTTAAACTACTAATGTGTCTTTGATATTATCAGGGGTATAGGTTGTAGCCATGTTGGTCTAAGGACATAGGCAGACAAGGTTCTTTGGGTAAATCAGATATCTTTTATTAGACCAACTCAAATACTTGGAAAAATTCTTCTTTGCAAGCTTTCAGGTATAAATGCCCTTCTTTAGGCTGAGGAAGCATCTGCAGTTGGTGTGTGCACTCTTCCTGGATGGAGTGAATAGTAAAGAAGCCAGAGGCTGGTATGCAGGCAAGAAAGCCATTTAGTGAAGATGTAAATAGAGGAATCAGTGGGTGAGAGACAGGTTTGGTGGAGGAAGGGGAATGAATGTAGCTGGTAAATAGTGGAGGGGTACCTGAGGAGTCAGATATTAGGCGGTTATAATGTGTTATAAATCCAATGTCTATACTTAGTCCGCTCTTAGATATTCTGAAATTTTATTCATTTTCAATGGAAGTGGTTAGGTTCTGAAAATCTATTGAAAAATCTGGCCCATCATTGTTGCAGCTGATAATAACCATAATGGCCGATGACTGAGGCAGGATTGATCAAAATCACTGGGTGATTTATCACATAGTCTGAGACCAGAAAGTGAAAATGAAATTATTTCTGGCTACTAGAAATCATTATTATTAATAATTAATAATATCTCACTTTCTTGTTTTCATTTGTGTTCATTATGCACTAAGGCAATTATATAGGAAGGCACAGCTCCTTGAAGGATCAAAAATAAAAAAATCCTAACCAATTCTTACTTTTGTTTCCAGTGTTGAAATGTTAAACAACCACTGTTGGTAGGGCATGTTCTGCACCTGCTGTCTGTGAGATTTATTTTGCACTAGTAATCATAGGAAACATTATGCAACCACTGGCTAGAGGCAACTGACTGACTACAGTCTGGCAAAATCTCTGTAAAAAGGATAGTGTTTCTGCCTGAGAAAAGAGACCATTTAAACCATTTAACACTCTATTGAGCCAGACAATAAAATAAAGCTGTGTATATTGATATAGCTACTGCACTGCTGCAGAAGTATGTACTAAGTATATGGAACCCAAACAGCACCATTCACTTCCTGGAGGATTCTGTATAGCAGGTAAAATAGCCCCTTATTCAAAATATCCAGGCTTTATTGTAGGTAGAAATCACAGGATTATAGCACTGATTATATAATTTTTAAAGATTATTCACAAACGACACTTCATCACACTTCTTTATTTGTAATGATCTTTAAAACAATTTGTCTACAGATTATGGCATATCTCCCTTCTTTTCTAATGGCATTTCTGGATAATTACACAGTTATATGTGGAAGTATAACAGTCCAGAAACTGAACTATTAATTAAAGGAAATTGCTGAGGTGGATGAATCCTTTAAATGGCTGGTTGTGCTTCATCCTCATGACACATTCTCAGGCTGCTTGAGCTATAACATTTCATTAAACCAATCCCAGGGCACTTCATAGCATATACAAATGTGAAGTAAAAAACATTCTTTTCCAAGGTCAAGGCAGGCTTTTGCCCCAATGACTGATCATTAGTATGCTCTATGGGGGATGAAATGTCAGATTTATTTTGTACTGGCATTTTTAAGGTAGAGATAAGTAAACTATCTAAGTGGTTTGGAAAACATACTTCCTTTGGCCCTTATGTCTGAATTGCAGGTTTGTTTATAGGTTGCTTGAGAGTACTGTTACACATTACCCTTTAGCCATGCTAAAGCTGAAATGTTATGAGTTATTAAAGTTAGAGCAATCACACATTAAGGCTTAATACCATCTTTGCCACTAGAAGGCTGGAGAGTTCAATCCCTGCTCTGGATCAGGGGTGGATGGGAGAGGGCTGTGCGGCAGGAATTGTATATGGCTCAATGAACACTCAGTGGCCTATTGAAAGGTTAATCAGATCATGTGAAACCCCATCCATCTACCCTGCCCCCCCACTTATCTGTGGTTAATTGCAATTTTCCCATGACACCTGGCCATATTTCCCCAAAGCACTGCAGACTCTCTCTTGGCCAGTTGGCTTCATGGGGGCTATAGCTTGCTGCTGGACGCCCCTGCATTTCCCCTGAGACAGGGACACCAAGACACAGGGAGTCATGGTGGGGGATGATGAGGGCTGGCTGGGATAGGGAAACTAAGACATGGTTAACTGTGGTGAGGGGAAAGTGAGGGTTGGTTGGATAAGGAAACTGAAGCACAGGAATTGTAGTGGAGGAAGCCAAGGGCTGGCTGAGACAGAGAACCATGGTTGGGGATGGTGACGGCTGTCTGGGATGGGGAAGGCAAAGTATGGGGCACTATAGTTGGAGAGGCCAAGGGCAGTCTGGTTTGTCTGGGAAGGGGAAACAGGCAGGAAGCAGCAGGTCCCCATGGTAGCCAGTGCTTCCATAAGGCTGGGGCCATTGCCTTTTATCAGGGATGTAGATAGCTAGAGGTGCCTGCTGCCTTGCTGTACTCAATGGCAGTAGCCACCCTGGCCAGGAAGGACTTCCACAAGTCCACCAAGGATATCAACTGACAGTCCTGAGCCACAGAAGTCAGCTGAAATGTTTTCAGCAACTCCTCTGACCGTTCCTGCTTTCACCGATAGGCAGAAAACCAGCTCTTGGTGAAGTGTGATGATTCTGACATCCACAGCAAAATCCTTTGTTTGTTGTGGTTCCACTGACCTTTTTAGCTAAGGGCCATCTTCTGTGCAGGAGAGCCCCACTCCCCCCCTCCCCGTTCTGAAGCCTCCCAAGCTCTCTCATGCCGGGGCAATTTCTAGGGACTGAAACAAGCAGAAATGGCCATGAGTTTGTTTCCAAGGCATAAAGCATATGTGGATCCTGTGTTCATTCTCACACAAATATTGACAAGGTGCACAGATAGTAGTGTACTGACAGCAGACCTTGAACTTGTAGCCAACTTTTAAGACAGTATGATGGGGAACTCAGCTTTCCTCACTCTGCTTGGGAATGTTCATAGGATAGCAAGACTGTCGTGGAACATCATCATGAGAAATGTTCTCTTGGCTACCTGTTCACAGTTACTTGCTTTCCCAACCCACTTCCTTCCCAGTAGAAGAATCATCCCTGTCCTATCCCTGTCTCAGGATACTGCTTCACTGCCCCCATATTTCTTTGGCAAGTGTCCAGCCAGCACAGAATGCACCTCAGTGAGCTTGCAAGTAGCAACTCACAAGATATACTCTGCTACTTTTGTAAGGTATTGTGCTAGAAGACTGGAAGGGAGGTGTTTGTTATGACAGCTCTCCACTAAAGCTGGCAATCCCATGGAACATGTGTGATGCGACAGTAAATTTTCTGAACCTGCATTGCAGCTTCCTAGCTCTGGCAGATGATCTGGTACTAAAAGCAGCACTTGATAATGTCCTGAAATAGAAGCTTGCTTACTTTCCCCATGGAGCAGCCATCCTGCTTTCCCCAAGTTTTCCTTCGTGGAATAATGAATGTCCCAAGTGACCCTGCACAGTGTGGAATCCTGAAGAGCAACAATGTTCATTGACACATGAGCAAGCTACGCCTCACATCTCCACAGTGAGGGAGGTGGCTACTGGTCTGAAAAACGATACCCCAAAAGATGACAGTATTCCCTGCTGCTGGAACCCTCCTTGGACTGTCATGGGACATGCAGAGAATGCCTTTTGGGGGTGGGAATGCAGGGCCTCAAACACCCATCAACAAAACCATTTTCATGTGCATTTCTGTATGTTAATGCCCCCAAATGGTGTTCCACGGGACTCCTGGGGTCTGGGACCAAGTTGGAGAGGCTGGGATCAGGTTGGGGTGGAGCTCTAGAAGAAAGCTATGAAAGGTAAAACACACCCCAGGGAAAGGGCTAGGATTGGGCAGGGCAAGTTGGTGGATCTACCTGTCACAGGGCCAGCCAGAGCCACCTGGGCTAGGGTCAAGGCTCTGCATAGCTCAGCCCTCTCCCAGCCTCCTCCCCAGCCCAGGAGGGGAATTCATGAAGCTTCAAGGAAAAAAAACTATGGCTCACATAGCCATAGTGGCTGCCTGGCCAAGGGAAAGCCAGAGGTGCTTTGAGGAAATGCATACAGGCAGCATGGGAAAATTTCAATTAAATGCTAGTAATTGCACATAATTTGAACCATGGCTTTTGTCCAGCTCTGGGTGAAAGGTGGAGCATACCTTGGGAAGGGGCCAGAACCAGGTCAACAGGCCTGGGATCTAGCCAGGGGAGGGTCAGAAAAGCTGGCTGGCTGGGGATGGAGCTGGGCTGTGTGAGGCTCTTGCTAGGGTGAGGGATGGATGCTAGGGAGTGGTGGGTAGGGCAGCTGGAAGGAATTTTATCCTTAAATAATGCCACTGAGTGCCCTGACTCTCATTACTGAGCCATTAACAATTCCCACAGCCACAACAAGGGTGTGACACCAGTTCACACCACCTCTGCATTTTGATGAGCACAATGCCCCCATCCTCTTAGCAAATTGAAAAAGTGGAGGGCAATCTGCGCTAACAGCAACTCCTGCACCTAGCTATGTCACCCTACCCACAGCCTAAAGACATCCCTAAGACATGGGACATCATAGAGCCCTGAATTGCTTCCAAACTATGAGACATCACTATACCTCTGGGCTCCTGAACACACCACCAGTCATTCTTTCTTCTACAGTGACTGAGACTAGAAGCTGGTACTGGATTGTCCTTGTCTGCCTGCTCAATGAGGGTCTCATCCATGGTGCCCCATCAACTATGTTATCCTGGGTCTGAGTTTGGGTCAGGGTTTGACTCAGTGGGGTCAAGATCAGAACAAGTCCATAGATCAGCCATCCTCATGCTCCTTTGTGGCCATTTCAATGACATGTCATTTCAGGGAGGAGACTTCACTTTTATCCTCATTGTCTCCATTGTGCCACACCAGGCTCATGAATGTGTAGTTTATGGTGTTGCAGGGATCAATGGTGTGGTCCTCCTGTGGATCATGGACAGTTTCTCATGGTAGGTCCCCACTGTGCCTGAGACCTTATTGGCTTCTCTACTTTGAATATGCTGGGAATTCAGGCACTTGATTTTAGTGTCAATCTACAGCCAGTTTTGCTGGTGCTCCCAAGCTACCATCTGAACTGAGATACAATTGTAGACTGCCTTGTTTTGTCAGTTGCCCTTTGTTCCATTGTGCCACTGGCAGTGGTGGCAATGGTTCTCTCCTTGCCCCAGGTCATGATGAGGTTCAACATCTCACCTTGAGCCCAGTTTGAGGCCCATCTGACAAATCCCAGGGCACAATCTTTGGCTTGGTTCATTCACGAAGGTAGGTGACGGCTGTTCACATGGGAGCAATTGAGCAACAGTGGCAAACTGTGAGGATACCAGTGAGTGCTTGGGGTGGGTGGGGATGTTGACTTGGGGCCAGTACTAACTCCTGGGCAGTAGACTTTGGCAGGGTGGAAAGTTTGTTCACCTAACAAGAGTGGGAGGGCTAGGAGTGATGCATCCTGTGATGCAAATTGCCTATTTTACCTCCATGGAGCAGACTGATGTTACTGTAACATGAGGTGGGTAGCATGACCCAGAGATATTCCTCACCTAAAGTGGTGTAACTTTGATACACCCAAAGAATACTTGGCATGAGTTTTCCCCCTTTAATGTGCAGTTGCTTATGTTCTAAGTGCCTGTAGAATGTCATAAGGGCAACAAATATTAAGTAATCTGAGAAGAGGGTCTGCCACCTAAATATGGGAAAAAACAGTTAACATACTCTAACAAGACTAAATATGTTTATGTCCTTAGCCAAGTGTTTGGAACTATAGTTTATTCCTACTTCAAAACCATTACTTAATTTTATATCTATTACTGAAAACTATTTTGCAATATCTCAATAACTCAAGTGGTTGCACTAACTTGATCCATTAATGATCCTAAAAAGATGCACACTATGGTTATTTTCTAATAAGCAAAACACATACATGTCTGAGGGTTGAATGACTGACATATTTTCTTATCAATGGAGGGGAAAGTAGAGGAGACTAATTTAGTCTGTTGAGAAGAGGTGCATATTTGTCATGCTACTCTGTGTGTGAAGTTACATTCAAGTAGCACCGGGGTAGGCTAATTAACATGCAGGCAACTAATTAGCACTGTCACTCAGAAGTACTTATTACTCACAGCACTGCATGAATGTGGCTGCATTGCTTCTGTTGCAGGACTTAACTCACTGGTACTGCTATCCAGAGTGGAAAATGTGCAGTGTTGACATGTACTAATACACAGGTTACAACACTGGCTAGGCAAAGGCCTAAGAGTTTTAGTGAAAACTTCTTTTTCACCAAGCAAGCAACTAAAATGAAGCTTGCAGCCGGGTTTAGGAGAGATCCCATTATCCCCTCTGCCCCCATTATAGAAATAGGACGATGGCTGCACTTCCTCAGATGGCAATTCTGTTCCTATAACTATTATGCATTATTACTTATGTAGCTCTCAAAGCTATAATACTCCCCAGAGTAGATAAAGACATATTCTCTAATCTTAGTATTTACAGTCTATTTACAGTATTTTCAAGCTAGCATGAGATGAATTATGGAAGGTACCGAAGATAAAAGCAGAGGTTACAGTGATACACAGTAGAAGGGGAGCCACTAGAAAACATGAACATAGCCAAAGCTTAGTCACACCTACATGAGATGCTGAATGTGCAGTAGCCTGAGACTATTTCTCAGTAGTGTTGTGTGACAGAAACTGAGACGTGACACCTCTGCCCCCTGGCTTAGTGACTGGTGCTTCCTGGGTCGGGGGGGGGGGCACCCGGGGTCCCTCCACAGCTGATCGCTGAGCCAGAGGGCACGGGGTGGGGGCAGGGTCTGCTCCATCCCAACCCATGGGATGCTCCATCTGCCCCACCATCACAGCATTCACAAGCCATGCCTGGTACCTTGAGGTACGTAGAAAAAATATATAAAGTTGTGTCTATGGCTGAATCACTGATTCTCTGAATCAGAATCGAATCTTCAGATTCAGATGTGGCCAAATTGAATCAGGAGAGTGATTTGAATCAGCAAATTGAATCACTGTCCCCCAAATTGGACTGAATCTGAATCCAAGTTGAATACTGCCTGCTTTGCACACCCCTACCTCACAGTAATAACTGCACAGCTAGCAACTTGTGTAGATGTGGCCCCTACTAGATAAAACAAAATTGGAAATGGTTGGAACAAAATGGTTTGGAAAGGATTGAAGTTGTCTCCTGGAAAGGAGGAAGAGGATCTTCTAGTACCCAAAGGGAGATTTAGCCAAGACTTATACATTATAGTGTAAGTAATCCCTTCCTTACAATACTAAGATATAGCTAATTTTTAAAATCCCAAAGGATTTCTTTATGGTTCCTTGGGAAAATATTTTACTTAATTGTGATATTAGGACTCACATTTTAAACATGTTTTCCTATGGCCCACCCTTAAATTTCAACCATGTTTTGTTCTGAAAGGTTAGCAGTAAGCAATGTTCAGAGAAAGGAATTATTAATTCATTGTTGGTACTTATATGCCCACAGACTGTGCCATAAAGCCAATCCAGGTGACATCTACCCTTGCTCTAAACTGAAGAGGAGACAAAGATGAACATCTGCATTTCTTTAAAATTTGTCATTTGTTAGACAAGCAAGCAATTTCTAATTGCTAACCAAGAAACCTGTTAAAACATTTCAATGCATCTCTCACATCTCAAAGTTCAGACCTTCCCGATGATCCCAATGAATGGACTGAACCATATGCCCACACACTTTTGCAGTATTTACTGGCTAGCTATGTCAGATCAGTTCCAGTTTCATTTTACTATTATGACAGTTATTTATTGGTTGCTTGGTTGTTCATTTTTTGCTGTTGTTTGTTTTGATTTTATTTTTGTATTTGTTTGCTTCTTTTGGTTTGTTTAGGATAAGTGGTTAATCACATCTGAAGTGTCATGTGTGGCAAGGGCCCAAATTAAAAAAAATATTACTGATATACAAAATGTATTATATTTACAATGTAAGCTCTAGAACATACTGGAAAAATAAATAGCAACCATATCACAGAAAATCCTTAAGAAACTTCTTCCAACAGAAACACATAGCAGCTTGGAAAACTGAGATTGTCTAGTAAATAACAGGATAAATTGGGAAGAAGTGTAACCCAACCTACTTAGGACCAGCATTGCTCTAGAATCTGAGGTTCCTGACACTTCCTGAGAACCACCTAAAAATAAGACTGGAATAATCTTGTATAAGCAACACAAAACAGTCTGCATTCTCCTCTGAAGTTCTTCTATTAACCCATATAGCAATCATAACTTTTGTTTTATTTGTTATCCTTTAGATTATAGCTGAGATTTTTGAACAAGAAAACTAGGAATACTATGGAAGAAAAGGGATTTTGAATTTTTATACACCTGCTCTATTCTGAAAGTCTAATTCTTTTATGCTTTTATACAGTAATTATAGGTACCTGCAAGCACTGTTGTATTTAAAGGTCTGTCAGCATTTCCATTATAAACCGAGTTTTTGAAGCATGTCCCAGCTGTGAAAATTTGCTTTAGCCTGAAACTTGGCATTCAGGTGTCAAATGTGAGAAGACATTCTTCTGTGGTTTCAGTTGTCTTCTTTTTTCTACTAGTTCAGCAACAGCCTTACATTAACATGTGACCTCTTCTGCTTGATTAGTATGGTTAAAGAGAAACAGTTTGGGCAAATCTAATCCTCCTCTGTAACTGGGTTTGAAGTTATATTGATAACATATAAATAGAAAACGCTCTAAAATGTTAGAAGAAATTAGGCAATACTATTTTAAGTTCATCTACCAATCTCTGTGTTTATTGGTAAAATATGTAATTTTTTGATAAAATATGAACTATGTCAGCATTCCAGTAATGACATTGTGCATTATAGGTTATCAGATTTTTACACTAACCTGAATATTTCCATTATTTTTAAAAACTATTTTAAAAGAATACCTCACATCTGTTTTGTACTCTTCAGCCAAAATTATTTTATTTACCCTGGACTCAAGATTTAACTCACAGAGGGACAAAAAATGTAAGTCTACCATTAAGGTGCCATACTAAAAAAGACCTCAGCTGGCTAACCCTGGAGAAACCTAATTCCCTAGGCAGCTAAATTTCTGATTGAGGAATCTTCTTGGTTCCTCAATTTTGATGCTGGCCATCCACAGTGCTGCCTAAATCTTGAAAAACCTGAGTTTCAGAGCACCCAAGTATTGATTATTTTAACATATTGCACATTTCCTGCACATGTCCATAATTGGCCCCAATTTGGCAGTCATTCTCAGAGCATTTCCATCCTTATTATGGATCTTTCTACCTATTTATATCTAATACCTCTGATATTTATATGAATAGGTCTGGAACCTCAGTTTACACAGTGAGTTCCCTGTAAATATTTAATATGGAAGACATGAAGTGGTACCCACCTCAGAATCCCATAAAGCCACTAACTAAAGAAGTGTGAGACTGGGGTTCAAGTCACTATTCCAAAATATGCAGAGGCAGGGTTAGAACATGGGTTGCTGCATCCTCAGAGAGTAATTTAGTCATGAAGTAATCAAATGCAAGGGATGGTGCAGTGTCATCCCTATGTCCTCATTCTGGTGTTTCATGAGGAACAGCTGGCTTAGCTTAGGTGTCTAACTCTAGAAAAGGATACTGTTCAGTCAGTACAGAACAGGGGGAGGTACCTTAGTTAGCTCCCTGATTTATCACAATGCATTTCATGCTGGCAAGATGAGGTTGCTGTGGACTATTTTGAGTAACATATCACAGTTTTTAAAAATATATATTTTTAATGAAAAACACTTTAAAGGGTTTCAGTTTCGTCCCAGTTGTAGAATGGAATAATTTTTGAAATCCTAAACATTTTCTGAGATTAGGAAAATCTATTACCTTAAAGTCTCAAACTGAATCTTAGTATCAGTAAGAAATTTTGCTCATTTAATAATATTTTGTTTAAATAGTAATATGCAATATTTTTGACAATAAAAACTTAAGTGCCACACTGAGTCACACCAATGGTTGGTCCATCTAGTTCAGTATCCTGTCTCGAACAGTAGCAAGAGTAGATGGTATAGAGGGAGAGCATTGAACCAGGTGTTTTTAGAGCAGCATTTCTCAACCTGTGGGTTGCAACCCAAATGTTGGTTGCAAGTCGGGCTGTGCAAAATTTTGGCCATCGTTTCGTTTCAGAGGTGTTTTGGGCCGTGTTGACACCCAAAACACTGAATCTGAATCAAAATGGAAGGCTCAGAAACATCTCTGAAACAAAATGAGGCATCTGAAAATTTTCAGAAATGTTTCAGAAAATGTTGGTGTTTCAAAGCTGGGCTTGCAGGGAAACAGCTGTATGCTGTTGCCCTGCCACACGACTCGGCTCTGCAGGGAGCAGAGATCTATGTTGGGGGTCTCCTCGCTGCTCCTGCCCACCCCCCCTGCTACCCTGCTTATACGGGGCTGCACAGGGTGGGCAGCAGCAGTGGGGAGACCCCAGCATGGATCTCTGCTCCTTGCAGAGCCAGGTTGCACAGCAAGGCAGTGCTGGTCCCTGCCACACGACCTGGCTTTGCAGTGAGCAGAGATCCAGTGCAGCGCGGAGCGGGCAGTGGCAAGGAGGAGATCCCTGGCCCAGATCTCTCTTCTCTGTGAACAAGCTTTAAAACTGGATTCTTGTTTAAAGGAGAAAAATGTGGGAAATTGTGGCTTTTCCCTCGCAGACTGCCAAGAGGCTGTTTGGGGATGCTTGCCCCCTCCCCCCCATGCCCCATATATACCCCATCCTGTTCCACATACCCGGCCCCTGCCCCACACACAGAAGGGCTGGAGTCTGGGGGCGGGAGGCAGCAGGTTGGAAGTGAGGAGCACTGGGTCAGGCCTGGCTATCAATGTTTGCAAATGGGTCCTGGTACAAAAAAGGTTGAGAACCACTGCTCTAGAGCAATCTAATCCATATCTCTAGAGTGATCTAATACCTTCCCTGGCATCCATCATTATTAGAGATGCATGAGGAAACATCTCCAACCTTTCCAGTCAATACATCTATTACCCATGAATTTTTCCAGTCCCTTTTTGAATCTGGCTATTCTATCTGCTTCAACCACCTCCTGTGGCAAATAATTTCATAAGTTAATTATGTATTGGGTAAAAAAAGTACTTTCTCTTGTTAATTTTTAACCTTTCACCTATTAATTTCAGCATGTGCCCCTCTAGTTCTAGTATCCTGTTCCCTGTTTACTTGGTCCACACCTTTCATGATTTTACAGACTTCCAGTAGGGCTGTGCAAAGCTTCAGTAGCTGATTCAGTTTGGAGGAGATTTGGCCCGATTTGGCGGCCAAATCTCCGAATCTGAATTGAATCAGGAGACCCATGAAAAAGTTTGAATCGAAACAGAAGCCTCTGAATCAATTCAGAGAGATTCAGCGCCAATTCAGAGATTTGGCCATAAACTAAACAGGAAGCAGTCCTCAAGTACATTGGACAGAGCTGCCTCCAGCTTCCTCTGTTGTAGTGGGCAGAGTGGGGAGGGAAGGGGAGGTGTGGGCAGATCAACTCCCCCACAGCAAGGGAGGGATTGGGACTGAGGCTGAGGGCTGCGACAAGCTGCCCAGCCTGGGCGGTGTGGCACAGGATTTGGGGAGGCTGGGTGATCATTTTGGTTATTCTTCTCTGTACATTTTCTAAATTCTTCTACATCCTTTTTGAGATGTGGGGACAAGAACTGTAACTATA
Organism: Alligator sinensis; assembly: GCF_000455745.1. Lineage (NCBI taxonomy): Eukaryota > Metazoa > Chordata > Crocodylia > Alligatoridae > Alligator > Alligator sinensis. Next base: position 721,015 of record NW_005842778.1, on the reverse strand, counting down.
TTCAAGATGTGGGCACACTACAGATTTATATAGTAGCATAACGATGTTCTCCATTTTGTTTCAATCCCCTTCTTAATGATACCCAACATTTCATTGGGTTTTTTGGTTGCTGTTGAACACTGAGCTGATGTTTTAAGAGATCTCTCTCTACAATGATTCCAAGGTCCCTTTTCTGAGTCCTGCTAGTTCAGAACAAAGCATTTTGTATGTATAGTTGAGTTTACTTTTCCCCAGTGCATTACTTGCACTTGTCAACATTGAAGTTCATCTGCTTTTTTTGCCAACTCGCTTAGCTAGGTGAGATCTTTCTGCAACTCCTCTCCATAATCTTAGGATTTAACTAACTGGAATAACTTGGTGTCATTCACAAACTTGGAGATTTCACTGTGCACCCCCATTTCCAGGTCATTGAAATGTTGAACAAAATAGGGCCCAGCACAGATCCCAGGAGGACCACACTTTTAACATCCCTCTATCCTGAAATGTGACCATTTAACCATACCCTTTACTTCCTATCTTTTAACCAGTTCTCAATCCATGAAAGAACCTTCCCTTTAACCAGTAGCATCAATCTCTAGTTTTGTTTGACCCAGAGGTAAAGGGTGATAAAGATGTGATATCTTTAGAAAGTAGCAAGCTAAAAATATATTTTTTCAAGTAATGTTGTAAGAGAAAAGGCTTTAGAAATAATTCGCACTCATTTTATACATTACATATCTTTCCTGGTTGGCCAGGGGAAAATAAATGTAGGTTTTAATTTATTTCACTGTTTAAAGAGTTAAGAGGGATTTTTAATGTAACCACTTCTAAGGTATGCATGAAATACTGAAGTCAGTGGCAGCGAGTGTTTCAATCCCACGTCTTTATGGGACTTGTTCTATCTTGGTCTTTTTTATGTGTGACATGCTTTGGACCAGTTAAATCAATACCTTATTTTCATTTTTTAACTGGAAAAAAAATCTGCATACATTAGATTACATATTGCTCAGATGACAAGTCTATGGTAAATGAAGAGGTAATTACTATATTGGAACTAGTTCTATTTTCAGTGCAAAAACAAGTGATTTGTGATACAACTAGATATAGAATTTCTGAGATATTACTTTTGGCTCTCCTAGAATAATTAATTATACTTATTTTACATACGGATGTAACTCCCTATATTATATGAAATATAATGAAAAGATAATAGAAGATATATGAAAGAGTTAAAATAGGTGAATGAACACTACAGGCAGATGGAAAGCTCTTTTTATCATTGCTATTGCCAGCAATGTTCTATCCTTATGGACTGTTAATAAAATTAGAGATGATGGTATCAAAGTGGCATGCATTATCATCCGTCTAAAGTATATATATGGACCATAGTATCTGAAAGCCCCATTTTAATGCATTTATTCTTATGGTACCTCTAATACATTAATTCTCAATCACAATCCCGAGATATCCTTTTAACGGTGGAACCGTGTGCTGAGCAATATTAGCACAGTTAGGTGTGCAAATATCTACATGTGATTCACAATGTAAGCCCAGAGATATCAAATAGGAATCCATAGTGTCAAAAAAATACTGACCTGTTATAATCTGTCAGACTCCTTTCCAACAGAAGAATTGCTCTAATCATTTTCTGTAGTCAAGGAATGAGTGAAAGCTAACAGCTAGTATTTCTAAGGGGTGCCTTAAGTCTAACCGGGTTGGGAACCACTGCTCTAGTATATAAGAATACTACTCCCTAGATGGGAAACTAAGGAGAGTTTAATTGACCTATGCAAATAACTATACAAAGTTCTTGGTGGAGCAGGGAAGTGAACCCACAACACTTGAATCCCATGCCAGTACTACAGCCATGAGGCAACCCTTCCTATTGTCATGGGTGACAGCAAGACTTCTGATCCTGTCACTCAGTGCAAGGGTGACATGATAAAGGAGCGACATAGTCTCTGGACCTAAAGCTGATTATTTACTCAATCCTGATCCTTTTTCTTAGGTCAACAGCAGTATTGATAGGTTCCAAAGGGACTTTAATAGGAGATTTGCCTAAGTAGGGATTACGAATCTGGCTCATTAGGTAGATGCAAAAAGGGCTGAGTAGATAGAGAGGATCATTATAAGCTGTGCAACTTTTACCACTGTTTCCATTTGGTAATCAGTTCAATACTGTATGAAAATTGGTGAATAACTCTAATGAACACTTTTAGAAATGGCTGAACGATTCCATTTTTTGTTTAATATACAAACAGGGATGTCCTATATACTTCCTAGATACAAAGTATCTCTGAACAGCTAAAAAGAGAACTTTGAACACTATGACAAGCACAATAAATCTCTTATTACATACCATTTGAAGAACTCCCTGAATTGTAGCTACTGAATTGCCATTGCTACTCAATTTAAATAAACAAGTCAGCAAAAGTATAAGGAACAAGTATGACAAAGATAACCCTTTGCAATCAGCGCTAAGCATCTGGACTGTTTCTGAGTCATTGTTCCGCAAGCCAAGTAGAACTATCCTTGGTCCTGTAAAAGGTTTGGGATGAGAATAATATTCTCTTTGTGTATGAGACAAAATAAGCTACATGCAGAATACTGTCATGGTAAACTGTTGCAGCAATGTGAAACTGTTTACAATTTAATTTTGAATCTTAAAATACTCCTGAAAATTATTCAATATCTACCATAGTGAACAGTTAACAGAAACATCCACCCGTGTTTATTTTTATTACAAAGTGGGAAACTTTATCTTCCACAGTAGTATCATTTAGCTGCTATTTCATTGCCTAGCTGTTTTGCTTATCACTGTTAGTCAGTGTGTGAAAATGTGTTCAATATGATTTTATCTAAGTCCAAGTCGTAAAACAAAATCATTGCACTATCTAGGAGGCATTGCTCCAAGACAGGCCAAGAGAAAAGAAAATAAGAAGCGTTTAATCCAAAGAATTCTTTGAAATGCTAAGCAGAAAATGTTAAGTGAAACATAAAAGGTACAAGGTCACAGAGCTGGTGAACTTCAAGACTATATCATAAATTTTCTTAGTGTTCTAAAGACAAGCCAACACCAATTGATCAGAGCATCTGAGTTAAAACATCTGATACAACCACCCTGTCCCATTAAAAGCCCTAATTTAATCATTTGTACTGACATCAAGACATTAAGATTTTTGCAGAACCTTTGGATACGGAAAATATGACATTTCTTAAGATTCAGAATCTTCCACAGATTTTTGTATAGTCTCAAGAACATACCTTTTTATATTTATACTGAATACGTCTCTCACACAAAAATATAAATTGCATGTCAAACAAGTGGTCAAAATGTTTTTGCTGATTTTGAAGAAATAAAAATGAAAAATGTTAATTAGGCTGAATCCCTCAACTTCCCAATGCTGGGTTATTCTAACACTTCTTGACTATAAGCAAAGACCTAGAGAAATAGCAGAGGAGTATGCAAGCAGTTTGAGCACATACCCTACATAAACAATGAATCTGTATTAGGAAAAGAATTAATTTGGGAATGTAAAAGACTCTCATCACCATAGGATTGCAATCCCTACCCATAAAATACCCTATGCTGTATTTTCCTCTTCATTTTTTTAACCTAAAGGGATTTTTATTTGGATCTCTACTGCAGAATGTAAATGGATTTATAATAAATGGGACTTTTTAAAATTACGGGCTGTAATCCAGGAAATAACTATTTCTGCAGCAGTTCTGCTGTGTTCACAAGCTTTAGACTTAGACCCCTTGCTTCACTGCTGACTTTACTACTTCCATTCCAGGCTGTCTCTTGGAACTGAGAAAGCATTGCATTTAGAAGAGCTTTCAGCACTAGAAACCAATACTGCCACTTTTATGTTTTAAATCAGAACTTTTAGTAGTGTTCCCAGTGGTGAAAAAGTAGATGTAGATTAAAAAAAAAATCACTTCTGCTACCAATGGAGATTTTACAAAATTTTCAAAACTATTTTGGGATCATAAAATCTTCAGTTTTCAGATATTTTTTTTCTATAATCTAGGCCCCCCTACACATTACACTTAAGGCATGGTTAACCAGGTAATCATGCCTTAAGTTGTGACCCAGAGACATGTTCAACCAATTAATGACATGATAAATAAAACAAGCAATAAGCTACAAAGTTAATCAACAGAAAATATGGAATAACTTTGTAGCTTGTTTTAATTGAACCATTAACTGAACATGTGGCCAAGTGCTCCCTTATGGCTGGGAGCCCCATCAACTGAAGGGCTCCCAGTCACAGGAGTGTACAATGTGCCGGCAGCCCCACAGCTGACAAGGCTCCCCATGGTGGCAGCGTTGTCAGCTGCAGGGCTTGCAGCAAGGAGATTGCTGCCTCCCTCCTTGAGCCCCCTCAGTTGTAGGGCTTGCAATGGGTAATCCTCATGAGGTTTACAGCAGCGGCAGGGTTCTCCCTTCTCCCTGAAACTGTGAATTTCACATCTGACATGACCTGCAGAACTCGCAGCAGGGTCAGTGGGGAAAATGTGTCCCAAGTTGCCCCTGCACTGGCAATAAGGCACAATGGGATCTAATGTGCAATCCCACAATTGTGCCTCCTGCCATATGATCTTGTGATATGGAAGGTGGTGCAATTATATGGATCGTGCATTAGATCTTACACATGTAGAGTGGCCCTTAGAAGCACATGTGTTTTGTGGGTATTTTTTATCACAAAGGATGCAAGAGATCTAAATATATTTCTCCCCAGCCCTAAGAGAAGATATTTTTTGTTTAAAGGATAAAGGGTAAAGTACCATCATTCCACAGTACCTACTGAGCTGTATCACAGTTTCTGTGTTTTGTTTTTTGCTTCTCCCTCCTCCCTATATACATATATATATATATATATATATATATATATGTTTTCCCTGGCCACCAAAAATCTCTGTAATTGTTGGGGTTTTTTTACTCTTTTATCTATTTTTTTTCCTTGGACTCCTTCCTCACATATAGCTTCTCCAAAAGGGAGTGTAATCTAAACAATACCTGTCAAACTTTTGAAATGATCACATTTTAGGTTGGTCAGTATTAGTCCAAAGCCTTTTGTCTTCCTATTATTTGTGCGTGGAAAAATAAGACCTTTGTGCTCAAGGAATATCCTGCTTTAGAGATTTTGTACCATATGAAGCCCCTCAGGAAACCCCTCAGCAGGAGCAGTAGAGGAAACCCCTCAGCAGGGGCAGTATTTCCTACTTGCTATCGCAATGGGAATTTGCTAGGTTCTTCAACAGATTTAAATGAAGATATGACCTTTAATGGAGAGGCAGCAGGGATGCAGAGCATTCCCATAGACCAGGAATGCAGAGCATTCACATAGACAACACGGATGCCAGCAAAGTAGTATATCAGCTAGATGTTAGAAGGGAGAAAGCATGAAACAGGATGGTTATAGGATGGGGCTCTTTCTCCCCCGCACATAGACATTCACTAGCATTAGATGATAGTAGGATTTTCTGTGGAGAAACACAATACTCTCCTGGAGAATAGAGAGAATATAAGCCTGAGTGAGATGTTTACACTTCCTTTTAAGATAGCACAGCATCTTTTGACCCTACATTAGGGAAGCTAACAAAATGACAACTGTGTTAAGGAGAATGGGATGTAGTCACAAAAACAAAAAATACTGGGGAAGGAACATGTTCTGATAATTTTCATGCTTGATTCTTAACCAAAAGGTCCTTTTTAATGCTTGAAAAAATATATCTTGGTCATTCTCAACTTAAAAAAGCAACGGAAAATTATACTCCTTTACTACTAGGAAAACCTGTTCTAACCAATTTTTGGATGGCGCAACATTGGTCAAGCCCATAAACTTAACAAAATTGCAGACCTCCATGAGAAAAGCAAACACAGGCACTTTGTGTGTTTGTTTTTTCAAGACAAAGATCTTGTTTTAGTTTTTTTTCTAAATGGAGCTGGTTATTAAAGGAATGCTTATACCTCCTTTCATCTGCTAACTTGCCTTACAATATTTTCGACTACTTATACACAATAGTAACTGTGCAACATCTATAATGTAAGCTACCTACTGTGCAGTTACTTCAGGTGATATACAGAAGCTAGGAGAGAAAAAAACAAAACAGGCCTTAAGCAAGGCCCAGTTACTCTATGTCAGTGTATTAAAATCACTCTGGGCCCTGAGCTCTGGGCCAGATGTGGACTGCAGGGCTCCCCCCAGGCTGGATCCTCAGGCCCAGCAGCAACTGGAGTAGGGCCCCATTTGGACAGCACCATGGAGCCACATTCAGGTGGCAGCCTGGGTTTTGGGCCAGGTGCAGCACATTTCCAAGGACATGCAGCAGTGCAGGTGTAGGGGCATGCAGTGATGTAGGACACTGGGTTTTTTGTTGTAGCTGTGTTGGTCTAAGGACATAGGCAGGCAAGGTTCTTTGAGTAGATGTGATATCTTTTATTAGACCAACTGAGTAGTTTGAAAAAATGTTCTTAGCAAGCTTTTGGGTGCAATCACCCTTCATCAGGTATGAGGAGTTTCTGCTGTTCTTTGGAGTCTCAGAACAGCAGAAACTCCCCATGCCTGACGAAGGGTGATGGCACCGAAAAGCTTGCTAAGAACTTTTTTCCAACTGCTCAGTTGGTCTAATAGAAGATATCACATCTATTCAAAAAACCTTGCCTGTGATGTAGGATTGCATTCAGGCAGTGGTATGGGTCCAGAGGCCTGCTGCCAACCATGTCCTTCAGGGTTTAGGGACCCTGAATTCTGAGGTGAGCCAGGACCCCTAACTTTTGGTCACTTGTTGGTCTACCAGTGGGCCGAATGGCACAGTTCCATGGGTTGGATCCAGCTAACAGGCTGTATGTTTGGCAGTCTTGCTTTATGTTTTTTCCCTATTCTGTGGGAATGTATGAGAAGCAATGATCTCTCAGATTTCCTTCTTTCTTTCTCCTTACCAGTTCCTGGGCATGGAAGGTTTGTAAGGAGCCCAAAGGATATGGGAAAGAGCTGGGGTTACAACAATGGCTGGACCAACTTTCAGGTAAAATATGACTCTCAGCAAAGAATCTGAAATGCATGCAGACACCCTGGATGATAAAGAAGTGTTTTGCCTCTGTGATGCAGAATGCCTTCCAGTGTTCCCCACAGGGCTTTGTCAGCTCTATAATAATTTTTACACAGGCTTCTGCAGAACAGCCACCATCTATCCCCAAATTATTATATATACCAGATAACTAGGATTAGTGCTTAGGTTCTTTTTTTCCAAGTGCATGATTATGATTCCCCCCTTATAGATAAAAACAAATAAAACAACTAATGACAGTATAATTACTGGCTGGGCAGGCTTCTGCTTCAGTCTCTCACATAAGGTGGTATGAGCAAAACAAAGAAGCAAAGAAAAAAAAATTCTATATTGAGAGTTTGCAGTAGAGAGGAAGGGAATTCAACAAAATTAAGCTCATAAAGTTAATTAATGGGCAGGACTTTGAACAATTTCTACCTGTCACCACTTCCTAGAATAACTATGTCTTTAATACTAATGTTTTGACTGACTTTAGAAATGTCACTCTGAATTCCCTATGGCTCTGAAGGGAAATGCACCAGCACAAGTTCTTTAGACTCAGAATTACTGTTTTGATTGAATAACCTGAGGATCTTACAACTTTCAAACCACTGACATCATGAACAATTATCTTGTATGTAGAAATAACACATCTTATTGATCTCCAGACTTAGTACAATATAAATCGATTGAGAAGCACACGCTTACTTCCATCAGCTTCCATGAATACATGTAGAGAGTAGAAGCATCTGCTGAGAAAATCCATAAAAGCTGGTAGCATTCATTTTACCAAATTCCAATAGCACTCCATTAGGACTTACACCTTGTTAAATTAACATTAAAGACTTCTAATGGATTTCTTAATTAGATAGTTTTAATAACAAGAATATTAAATCAATTACCCACAGACCAGGCATCTCTTTTTAATAAACAAAAATGAAATGTAAGATTTATGCCCCCCCAATAGCTTTGCCAATGCACTGTAATTAATTATTCACCTGCCAAAGACTAAATAGAGGAAGATCTTTATGCCTGCATCAGAGAAACTCCCTTTAGTGATTTCAAAGAGGAAAGACTGGCTGCTTGTGCTGCTTCTATTATTCTCTATTCTGCAGAGGCTACTGCAGTTCTGATGCTGCATAATCATATTTCTCTTCTCTACTTATTTAACTGGGCTCAGATTCTTATTTTCAGCCTTCTAGAAAGGTAACCACCTTTCTTCTTTTTTTTCTTCCCTCTCCCCATACTGTTACTTTTCTGGAGAAATTCCTTTATACCAACCTCTCACATAGTCTTTCCATTTCTTTTTTAGGGAGAAAGGAATATAGCTTCAATCAAATCAAAGGCTCCAGAAAAATCAGGAAGGTCAGGGAATCTCTAGTGTTTACAGAAATGAAATGAACCACTTCCCCACCGCTTTCAAATGTAAACCGACAGACCCTTTCTTATGATAGCAATCGGTTTTAGGGTCTGTGTTCCATTGCTCCATGGAAACTCTTTATGTAACCAGAAGAAGAAGAAACTGCAGTACTGTGAGCAGTCAAGCAACTACATGCATGGTATAACCTCAAGCTAACAAGGTACTATTTGACACCAAAAAACCCACCCTGTACGTTCAGCTTTGCAGCCAGATACCAGCAGAGGGCTCCACATACCTCATTAAAGAAACAAACAAAAAGGTGTGAGAATGAATTTGTCAATTCACAAGGGGGAAAGTATAATCAAATGAATTTAGAATGTAGATCTCTAGGCAGGTAACTCAATTATTAGTTGTGTGTGTGTGCATGTGTACTTGCATAATTAAGACACGAGAGGAAAAGAGCTTTGCCCCCAAATAACCTACTCTTGATCTTGCAAATAATTCAGTGTTTAGTTGTAGACATTAAAGCCTATTGATATTACAGACTTTCATAAGTGAAGTCATACACAGGCTGAAGTGTCTGTAGGATCACTGTATCAATGGATATAAAATATGAGAGAGAATGAAAGGGAAGAAAATGCAAGTGAAAGAGCAGCAAGGTTTAATAAGTTACCCCATCTTAGTGGGACTTTTTTTCTCTCACTTTGTCTATAAAATAAATGTTTCTTGACTTGTGACACTTCTGTGTACCACCTAGAGCAAGTCCTTGGCAGAGAAGCCTGCCAAGACTTTTGCATCTGAAAAACTATAGCAACATAGAAAAGAACCTGTGACTTTTCCATGTGCCAGTTGTGATAAACTTTGGCCAACATGGATAACATATAATCAATTATTAATTATCATAATTAATTAGTTTTTATTCACAGTTGGCACTGTCGAATCTTGATGTTAGTTTTTTTTTCCCCCTTGTTGTAAATACACAGGGAAATTGAGGCCTCATGTATAGTTGTTGGTAAATGTTAGTATTCTGACAGAGACTACTCTCATTCCCATATTCCTTGTAAATGGGTGGTCATGAATAATTTTGATATTGAAAATTTATGCCAGAAAATATGTTTTGAAAAAAATGGGATGTCAGAAGTGAAATCATTAATTTAATTTTAGAACATATTCTACTCTTGTAGATCATTAAGGAGGTCTTCCATATGTTAGAAAAGTCATTATTCTGGCATTAAACCATTTCATTCACATTCTACCTCATCATTAAATGGTAAGAACATTCTTTAGAATCAGGACTTTAGAGCAGATCCTTACTGGAATATATACTCTCTTCCAAACACCTCTTTCTGTGTGGGAAGAAATAGAAATAGCTTAAAGTAATAACATACAACAAAATGGGTCTCTATTTTTGTAAGCTCATTTGTTTTGCAAACTATTAGAAACGATCAATAGATATAACTGCATGGTAACCATACAACATTACATCAGAAGACCTATTGGTCCTTTCAAAAGACAGATGACAAAAGCAGCTTAAAAAAAACCCTTTTGCAGTCAGCCCTCATTTTTGCAGGGTTTTCAGTCTTCTGTACAGCCTTACAATGCTTGTATTATATTCTATGACTAAAAAAGAATAATTATGACCTCTGTTTGACCATTTAGACAAATGGCTTGTTTCATCATGTAGCATCCAGTGAATTGCAAGACTGGGGTTTCATGAGATACTCTCTTTTGGTGCTTCTCAGTTAATGGGCATCTTGCAATGTGCAAACCTTTGTGGCTTGGTCCATCAAAGCACTTAAACATGTGCACATGAATAGCCCCATTGGAGTGCAAATTCCACTTCAACAACCTGAATTCCAAAAAAGCCTCTTTGTATTAATCTTCTCTCAGAATATCAGGTTGGCAGTTGGTGGAAGTTGCACCAACTTTCATCAGGCCTCAGCATTATTAACTAGCTTGCATCTAAAATCTACCCAGAGCCATATTGTTTCTGTTTCATTGTAACTACAGTGCCTTGTACAAAAATGCAAATATAACAAACATATCCTGAGTTTATCACATTCTTTTCACCCTGATGACATCCATGGAACATACTTCCAGATGTCATTTTTATAGGTCTTTTTTTGAGAACCTAATTTTTGGTGGTAGGCAATATGATTTGATGGAGGACCCAGGACCAGTTTTAAATTACCTTTGTCCTCATAGCAATAGACTTCTTTTGTAATAAGAAAAAACAGGGCATTTTTACACACGCTGGGAGTGGAGAGCCTTTAATTACAGCGGCTCTTGAGAATTTAAAAGGGAAATATATTTCTTGTTCATGCATGCTATGTCTTGTGATGATCAAAATCCAAAGTGATCTAGTCATGGGGTAAAAGGCACATGACACATATTTAAACTTTGTTTTAGCTGGCTTCAATGCACTTTCAATACTGTTATTTAAAAGTATCTCAGGCTGCCTCTACACATTACAGGTATTTCACAATTAACTTGTTAATTATGCAATTACCTTGAGAACAGCTACATGTGCAAAGTAGCTATCACATGATAAAAAGCTCAGACCAACTATTAAATTAGACCTTGAAAAAAGTGTACTAGCTTTATAGCTGGTTGCTATTGAGCTTTAATTGGCACTTGTAGCAGAGTCTCTGTTCTGACTTGAAGCTGATGGAGCTCCCTGTTGCGGAGGTGCACCATGCCTAACTAGATCTGGGAGTCCTGCAAATGAAGGAACTCTCATCCCCAACAGATGTTGACTCTGGGTCCCAGCAGCACCACCCAGCTGCTGAAACCCAGAGTCCCACAACTGTGGAGGCTGAGTCCCTGCAGTGTGCTTTCTGGTCCAAGACATAGCTGAGTCCTAGCAGCCATGAGGTATAACTGTGATCTCCCTGCCTTGGCAGTGCATGAAACCCCTGGAGCTGGGAGATGACTGAGGGGGGTCCCAGCCATGAAAGCTTGCTCCCTCTGCACCAGCAATAAGGCACAATGGGATCTAATGCACAATCCCCCCATCACACTTCCTGTCATGGATGGGTGGCATGGCAAGAGGCGCAATTATTTGGATCATGCATTAGATCCAATTGCGCATTTACCTGCACATGTAGAGGGGGCCTCAGTGTTATAAACCATGAAAACAGAAAGGAGGAAATGTTGTGCAGTTACATGCGGCTACAACTATTTTTATTTGCAAACTTGCCTACCACATTACTAGCTTGAATAACATTTTTGGGCTACTAAGCATATTCTGTTCCTGAGGCAATAACTTCACCAGTGGAATCTATTCTTGCAAAATGTGCTTCTTTTGATTCTTTGGCTTTGTGTTAACAACATGAGAATCAAAATGATATCGTTACACTAATGCAATTTAAACAGAAAAAAATTCAAAACTAATGTTCTAAGGCAATAGTTCTCAACTTTTAGATCTGAAGCACCCAACAATAGATGGAAGGAACCCCCCAGAAAATCCTTTTTCACTCATTTTTTGACTACAGAAAAATAATAGAGCAATATTTCTATTACAAAAACTCAGACAGTAGGTCAGAATGCTTCTAACACTACATATGCCTATTTGAAATCTTTAGGTTTATAATGTGAATCATGTGCACACCTAACAGTGTGAACACTGCTTGGCACCTGTAGCATCTTTGAAAGGATCTCAAGGCTGCACCCTGGTTGACAATCACTGCTCTAAGGTATAGCCTTATGAGTATTCTCAAAGTGCAGGATTTTATCAAAGGTAAACCCAGGTCAACAGGAATATCAAGAGATACAAGGATTCTGTGCATGTCGGTGGGAATGCCTTTAACATATACTCCAGCTCTATTTCAGCAAAGCATGAGTATTAAGAAATGTCTCAAGTGCTTTGCTGAATAGGGATGACCTGCAGAACTGGAGCTTGAGTCATTAGTGAGAAAGTGACTTCAACAACTATTTCAATTTGATTTTAATCGTAGCCAAAATCCATAAATGCCCACTTAGCTATATTTTACATATTCATAAGCTCTATCTCTATGCAATTTCAGATGGCCAAGACTGTTTTGGCCACAACTTCAAGCCATGTATCAACAGTATTAATATCTCTATTTGCACTCAAGATATATTACTTTTTGGCTAATGTATACAAGTCTAGCTGCCAGCTGGCTTTTCCAAGGCTTCTTCCCAGCAATGGGACCAGTTCCTTGGTGGACAAGAGTAGAATCTTCCTATAGCTGTAGTATGTTAGGTATACCAGCACAAGAATTAAATAATATTAAATAAATCAAAATGTTTTAACAGCCCAGATCAGTCCAAATCTTTGCTTTACTGTGTGGTTTCAAAAATCTGTAGGCATTTTTCTATTTTCTCTAAATAAATGGTAAATCACTAATCAATTGAACCATTAGAACTGTTATTTTTAAGCCTATCTTCCTTATACAAAACAGAACCTTTCTATTTCATATTAATTAATATCTCATTTCACATTTTGGCAGTGGAGAATATTTTAGAAAAAAAATGATGTTAATTGAATAATAAATTAAGAAAAAGGGAACTGAGAAATGAAAAGATTCTTATATTTTGAAAAGTCTTCTAGCTTATTTTTTGAATCATCATCTCTAAAAAGTAGCTTGCCCTAGAAACTTCAGGTTTGTTTTATTTAGTTGTCTTCAAAGAGCTTTTCTCCAACCCTGTTTTTTCTTGTTCATTACTTTCTGAAAAATTCTCACATTCATTTTTCCTGATCCTTTATTTTCATCTCAAGGGCAAGTTTTTGATTTGCTAAGTTTAAAAAAAAAATCTGTTCCTGTGTCTTTGCTATTGCTTTTATAAACTAATGATAAAATATATATCTCTGTTGTACAACATATATTTGAGGGCTAGATTTATTTTATTTTTTCTTTTATTTTTTTCTTAAAGATCTCCATTCCCTAGTAGACATTTAAATAAAGTGAGCAGCGATTCCAGAGAGCTCAGAAAAATGAAGTTTTGAAAAGCTGGCCATTTTATGTAAAATCCTGGAAGTTGCTGAGTGTTAAGCTCCTATGAATATCTGGCTATCAGTCTTTTCATGTGTGGATAAAACAATAATTACTCAATTTTACAAGCTAACATCTTCCAAGTACCTAGCTCTTGTTCAAGCCTTTCTCAGAAGGCTTTGGAATAATATAAACAAAGCAGTAAGTGATTCAATGACCCATGTTGCTGCAACAGATTGTGATATTCACTAAGTTTAGAGTTTAGAATATTGCTTATAATATTTACTCCCTTCCGTTGCTTCCTTGAGCAGTGGAAAATGTAGTGGGAGGAAGGTTATCAAGTATGTACAGAACCATGGCAACAGGGACAAAGAGAAACCCAGAAAATAGCACAGAAAGGCAAGGATGGAGGCTCCCTTTCCACAGTGTGGTGCCCATTCACATACTTTAATGGCTGTGTCCCAGAAATTCTGAGCATTACTTCTTATCTTTCCCCCATGGCATTGTTTTAGAAGATTTGATTAATTCCAGTTATGTAGTTGCAAATAACATGTTTATTAGTCTAGATATCTGTATGGGTTATTTTAGGTCTCTCTCCTTTTAGATAGGTACAGCCTATTCCAGATAACCTTGGTGAAAGCGACCTAATAGCTGAGGAAATTATACAGACCCAGATTCTAAACTGGTACAAAAAAAGCATGGATACCACTGATGGATGGGCTTGGTCTTTGATATGCCATATGCACATAGACACAAAAAGGTTACTATCAGCATCTTAAGTTCAGAGTGCTAAAGGTTTAGACTTTTATTTTCAAATTTTGATATAGGTAAAAAATTACCTGACCAGGCGGTGGGTATTCAAAAAGGGATTATATATTTCCAAAATGGGAAATATATTATGGAGAAGAGCTTTCAGAAATGACAACATACTTTCATCATAACATTTTATATACATTTTGAAGAGGGTTCCAGGATATGCAATATTTAATCATTCTTCATCCTCTATTCTCCTTTTGTTTTAATTCCTGTGTGCCCTTCTTCTTGAAATCCCTGATGTTAATGACACTTCCCAGTTTCTCAAAGTGGCAGAACATACTGACCTCTGCTCCCCTTGCCTTCTGTGACTGCTATCAGATTAATGGCATTTGGCAAAGGTTCTTGCAGGAGTGTTTTGGGAACAGAACACAAATTCATGCACAGACTAGACTTCAAGGGCACATCCACACATGCAAGCATATGTGCTTGCAGCAGCTCAGATAGAAGGGGTGCAAATTTGAGCCAGGGAATTTTACATCAGTGCACATGCTTGGACATGCACTTTGTTGTGGAGCAAATTGTGCCACTTCAGGTAAAATAGCCCTGCCTGGCTCCTCCCGGATCTGCAGCCACGGGGAGCTAGAGCCTGGGGCCACCACCTGTGCTGTCCCCAGCAGTATAAAAAGCTGCTCTGTCCCCATCAATACAAAAAGCTGCCCTGCCAAGTAGCTCAGGACTACTCACTCTCAGGATCTTCTGGGGCCCAGCCAATTGGTACCTGGGGACACTACCCCTTGTGCCAGCTGGACTGCTGAAGTTGCCCTGAGAGTTCCCTGCACCCTCTACCCACTGCAGCAGTCTGGCAGTGGGGGCTGCTGCCTGGTTGTGACCTGCTGCACACCTGCAGACCTGGATGGGGACTGCACAGCCAGTACAGGCATCTGCCCCACTGGGCCAGCTGCCAGCGGGCTGTGACTGCGGAGTTGGCTTCTGTGCAGCACTACTGCCTTGTGTGCCCCCTGCCCAGCCATCTGGGCAGCTATCACCCAGAAGATGTTCTGGGTGTGGTGGCCTGCTTTGAACTGTCAAACCATGTCCCCCTGGCCCCATTTGGCCAGGAGGTCAGCCACCTTCATCTGGGTCCAAGGTGCCAGCTCTGAGCAGGCAGGGTCCTGCCACTGACCTCCCTAGCAGGAATTCTGGTGTTCCCTATTGGAAAACTGATAAATCCCTGATTAAAAAAAAAAATCCCAAAGTCACTCTGTAAAATACCCCAAAATCCATGTTCCTCCACAATTAAAACAAAAGACCACTATAGAGAGAGAGACAGAGAGAGAGAGAGAGAGAGAGGCAGAGACAGCAATCAGTTGGGCAATGTTTTATTAGTGTGTCTACAGTGTTAAAGCAATGTGGAAGCCTACCAGTGTCTCTATCATAATAATAAATTGAATTCTAAATACATGTTTCATGAATTCATGAATACATGAATATATATTTTGCTGCCCTCCCACAGGGGCTACGGCCCCCACACAGGGGTTACAGCCCCCACACAAGGGCTACAGCCCCCCAACAGGGAGAGAGCAGAGCAGGGATCAGGGAACTTGAGGGGCAGGCTGGGGATGGGGCTGGGCAGGGCAGTGCTGAGGGGGCCTGGGGGAGTGGGAAGGGGCCAGTGGGTCCTTACTTACTGACACTGGAGCCCTGCTGCTGAAGCACGCTGCCTGATCAGCTGTGTACTTCAGGACCAGGGTGAGGGGCCAACCACAATGATGCTTAGGCAGCCAGAGCATCTCTGTGGAGGACCCAGCCTCCGGTTGCCTCATGGCGTGGTCTGGAACCATGCTCTGCCCTGCTTTTTTAAACTCTGTCTTTTTTAGACCCCTGGATATACAGGGGTCTAATTTTCTCCCCACGCTGCAAACTTGCAGTATGGAGAACATTTTTTCATTCCCACACATGCCTTTTGCCCCATCTCAAAGGGGTTTGAGATGGGGCAAGAGACAAGTGTGCGCTCATCTTGATGCTCCCCAACAAATTTTAAAAAAAGCTGGGGCCATTTTTTAAGTAAAAACTTCTGCAGCAGGGAGTTTCCAGAGACTGAAAAATGGGCTCCAACTTGCGTATCTAGTTTGATCAAAAACTGCCAAATTCCATGTATATGAAAGATTGCTGAGCCCTACCTGTCATTTTAAATGTCATTTTAAATGTGAAGAAATCAAGCTTATGCTATCATTCCAGGTACTCTCTAAGTGCAGACAGAAGTGACAATTTTTGCCCAATCTGGCCCCAGAAAGTTTATAGCCATGACAAAGCACATGCATATGGCTGCAGACAGCTTTAAAAATGGCTGATTAGGTGAAAATCTGGCCCCTCATCGCATGAGGGGTCAGATGAAGACATTTCAAAACTGAACATCTTCTGTAACTTCTGTCTGCCCTGCCTACCACCCTATCACTGTTTTCAGAGTGGGAGTGGGGAAAGGGAGGAGAGGGAGTTCAGTCTGGGTGTGTGTGTGTTGGGGGGGTCCAATTCACCCACCCGTCCCTCTACAGCTGACTGGGGAACCCTACAATGACCTCCTTCTGCTCCCTTTTCCCCTCTCCCATTCTGAAAACTTTGCAGCCTAGCAGGGGCCACTGCTAGGGGCAACCATCTGCAGGCTGGCAGCCAGCAGCAGCTAGATTCTCCCCCACACCGGAACCAACAGTGAACTGTTTGTTCCAGGGATTGTTGTACACTTCCTCAGTTACAGCGGGGAGCTGCATTTCTATCTGAACCCTCTCTCTCTATCTTTCCTTTATATGTTTCCATTTTTCATCTCAGCTTTCAAGCTACAGTCACAGTATTTGTCTGACAGCCATTGAGCCAAAATGCTCACTTGAGATTAATGCTTATGCTAGAATTTGACACTCGGTAAGGATGGGGAATCCACAGAAGCAGAGGAATAACGTATACTCTAAGGTTTTTCCAGTGAATTAATATGTCTTCTCAGCGATATGGTTGCCCTGAACAAAAAGAAGTTCCTTGGTCATAAGGTATAAGTGGGTGAGTCTACATGAGATATGCTATACAGCACACAAGACTAATTTCCTATGCAGTAAAGCATCACTGTCCATACATGCACACATTTACTGTGCAGTAAATTAGTCTACTGTGCAGTTACTTATTACCCATAATACAGGTAGTAAACTAACTGCACAGTAGATACTACATAATAGTGCATGTGTAGATGCTGGCTGGGAGCAAGTTTGCTCCCAGTCAGCCCCTACACTAGGGGGCCACAAGGGATGGGGAACTCCCCTGTTCCTGCCATTACTCAGCTCCTGGCTCCCCCAGGAGCTGGAAACCAGGTAGTGCTGTGATGGGGTAGCTCTCTGCCCCACTCCATCATGGCGCTGCTCAGCTCCCAGCTCCCAGGAGATGGCTGGGAACTGTCCTGCTTCCAACAGGGAGCATATGTAGACATGCTCCCAGGAAAGGCTCACTGTACAGTATTTTCCTGTGCAAAAAGCCTTTACAGAATTAATTAACTGCATGTGTAGATGCACCCAGTTCGATATGTTGCCAGCTGATGCCCATTAAGTTGTGCCTTTCAGTATATGTTAGGGCTTTGTAATTCCAGATCTCATAATTGCACCCAGATTTCATCCCTGAATAAGCAACCGAGGAAAAAATAATAGGTACATTCTGCTTTTTACTGTATTATAAGTCATAATTTTAAGAGAAGAGTAATGGAAATGGATTTATTTTACTCATTTATAGTGTGCCAACTGGCATAGCATCAATGTTATAAGGAATACAGTAATATTATATCCCCTTCATATCAATTTATTTAATATATCCATTATGGCATTTGATATATACATCCCATTGCAAATGCCAATGACCATAAGGCCAACCATATAGGAAACTACACCAGATGCACAACCAAAACATCTGCAGGGGTTTTAAAATCACCCTAACATTTCAAATGGTATTAAAGAGTCTGTGGGCCAGATTCTGTCATCTATTTTAATCGTTGAGTTTCTTAAACCAAATTTTAAAAACACTTATGTGCAGGCTTAACATAAAAGATGTAAGTTGCCCATTTGACTTCAATGAATGTATACATGTTCAGACACAAGGGGTACATCTACACCTATGCTTTAATGTACATTAGCTTATTTTAATACGCATTAAAGCATCATTTTAAAAAGTGCTATTTAGCTAATGCACATTAAAATAAGCCAATGCACATTAAATGTCACTTAATAACCATGCTCTTTAGTTATTGCACATTAATACAGACTACTGCACATTGTCCTCAGGATACGTATACATGAGCAGGGAGGCAGTCTGTCTTAGCAGACTTTGAGTAGACTTGATTAATTGAGACTGCTGGAGCGTGGCAATTACTGTGCCAAGTAGCCTCCTGCATCTCATGTATCAGTGTCCCCACACTTACAAATGGCAGTGGGGGAACTGGAACTACAGCTCATCAAAGGAACTTTGTTCAAGCACCCACACCTCCATTTTTAAGTGGGGCACACTGATACACAAGATGTGATGGCACTTTAATTAGAGTGGCTGTCAGAGCTGCTCTAATTAAAGTGCTGCCCACCCCAAGCATGTGTAAAAGCACCCTCACAACAGAGGTACCAGATTTAATGCACATTAACTAACACGTTAATGCATGTGTAGATGTGCCCAGGGATCAAGGCCTTATTCTCAAGTAGGGTAATTGATTTTAATTAGACTACTTAAAAATGTGATACTACTAAGAGTATGGATGACAGACTCTGTACCACAATTCATATTTAGTGGCTTTTTAAGACTCAAGTGATCATTTTAGACATATATGCTAAAGTTTAATACCCATGAAATAAGTGCAATATATTTTATATGATAGTTAATGTGAAAACTTGTTTAAACTGTTTTAAGAAATTCTAAGCACAATGACTCTTACTGCATCATAACTGAATTTCTATTTGGGACACATTATTCAAAATGACCAAAACTATTTGTAAAAACTGACTGTAATGAAGTGTGAAAAATCAGTTAAAACTTTCAGGCATATTTCAAGTAAAAATGTTATCAAAAGACTCATACTTTGATTAGACACTTTAAAACAGTATTTCCCTTTCTATTATTATGAATCATTAATATATAATTTCTGGTGTAAAGGAAATACAAACTGTTTTAATTCACACGCTCCATTTGAATTATGATTAAGATTTTTTTTTCCAAATAATTTGTGCACACCACAATGAAGATGAAATAAAAAAGCACTTACGTTATTTTAATGTGCAAAATAGTGAACAGTATAGTGTCCCTTTGAAAAGATTTGTTTAAAAAAAATAGAAGCTACTATTCTCCTTAGCAGCTATTCTCCTATTTATCCTTTATCAGCTTACTATTCTCCTATTTATCCTTTATCATCTTTCCAATGTACATGGATCCAATTTAAGAGCCCTAACTAATGGATACTGTGCTACATAGGTCCGAGGTGCCAGAATTCCACCCCCTCTCTTGTAAACAGAGTGCCAGTAGAACAGGCTGTGCTAGTGCTACTACAACTGCTCTTCCATAGCCTCATACAAGGAGAGATTACTTGATGGATCCAAAGTAAAATTCCTTACCTTCATAATTACTCCATGTTCTGTTGCATAGCAATTTCATTATGCATAGTTCCTGATTCTGCAGGGCTCCCTCCTCACCCCACCTCCCACACACACAACTTATACTGAATCTATTGAGCCTTCTGTATCTATGGGAGAAAAGTAGGATATGGTCATTAGTGATTCTCCAATCTAGCCTGGGATCTTCATTCACCACTGAAAATGTAAGAAGATGAAATTGTCTTGCTGTTACAGCACACTGAGAACTGTCAAGGTGAAAGAGAGCTATCGAAAAAGAGAGCTCTTCTTTTAACATGTAGGTATATGGGTAATTAGCAAAAATAGGTAAACAAATGCAGAAAAAGAATGCTAGAGTCAAGAGGCTCTACTCAAATACCGTGTGTATTTAATTTACAGCCTTTCTTTCACCATGATCATTTTAGTATTAACAGATTATAAATATTATCTTCATTTCATTAGGAGAACAATTACATGTATTAATCTGTCAAACCTCTGGTTGAGATCCATTTTAACTGAGGAAGTACTACTGAAAATATCGATATTATTTCAATATATTTCACATAGTATTTTTTTCCAACACGCTTATTGCGAAGTAGGGCACTTGCTTCTGAAAACAAATTATTAGAATACAGCACTTAGCATACTGGATCAGATGAGTGGTCCATCTAATTTGGATCTTCACTGTATTCAGGAGATAGGATTATGGCCAGCATAGGTATACCTGATCTAGTTTTAATCTAGTTAGTTTGGGATTCAACTTCAGTGAAAATGTGTTGGCATAGAGGCTTCAACACCCATCACCAAGTGCGACTGTGAAGCTAAGGTGCCTTATTATTCCAGTTTTAAGTTGACCACACATTTTCATGTTCAATTTTAGGGAAAACATTTTTCCTCTTGAATATAAATGGATAACTATAAAGTCCTTAAACTCCTAAGCCCTTACAAAATCCTGCAGGAGAATCAAATAACCAAGGAACAGAACAAAGTATTTAAATGCACTAAAAATTCTAAAATAAAAATCCAGCCCCCTCCCCATCTCCCCCCCCCCAAAAAAAACCCAAAAACAACAACAAAAAACCTTACGTGGTATTTTTATTGCATGAACAACATTATTGCATGGCCAAATTCAAGTCTGCCAGGGGCCAGATTCAAAGGTCAGCCAAGCATATAAGTCAAGTTTGCAGACACTTACAACCAGAATAATGCAGTATATAGGCTACAATCACATCTCCAGAAGCGGTAGTGACTTACAATGGGAAGTAAAAGACGCTTCAGAAGATGGTCAAGAAACCCAGCAACCAGCAATTATGTGATAATGAGTCCTCAGGGAAAGTCCTCTCTGAACCCCTAATCATTTAAAATGCCCTTGAAGCATGAATGTTTCTCTCTCTTCTAAAACTATTATCATAACATCATGTAAAAGTAAAAAGTAATTGCCTGAAAACAAGTGCACCTCATTAAATAACATTACCTGGAGATGGTTTGTTATGATCTCACATTTAAAATATTTACTAAAGCAACAAGAATGACTAGTATGTCCTCTGGTCATGTAGGAGTGGGTTAATGGAGATTTCCTTACTCTTTGATTGTAAAAGTGAGTAGACTTCCCGATCCCATTAAGCCATTAAGATTATACAAGATGAAAAGGTTAATCCTGAAGCCCCTATGAAGATATTGGCTGAGTAAAATGAAGCACCACACTTAAATCTGCTCGGAAGACTTAAGGGCAATTAAGAGATAACCTATGCTATTTCTAAGAGAGCTGACACTGGTACCAGAAGTAGCCTAGCCACAGCAATAGCAGGTACATGTACACATGCAATTAATTCAAAGCAATAAACTTCAGAGAAGTTTCAATCAGAGTAAAGTACTCCCAGTCACAGTGTCTACACTTGCATCTGGGACAGCAGCAATTTAAGCCAGGCTGGAGCAGTTTATGCCAGCCCCACTCCTGCCCTGCTCTGCCCTGGGCTCTGATGGTGGCAGATGGTGACACGGGTTGGCTGGGGCACAAGGGTGCTGAAAGTCTGGAACTGTGTGAGTAGGTGGCAGGCACAAGTCTGGCTCCCTGCTGGTTGGGCTTACCAGGAGCAATTTATGCCTGCAGTCAGCATGTACAAGTTCATTTAATCATACTTAATTACTACGCCATAAGATAGTACTGTCCCTAACACTAATGAAATATAATGGTGTTAATTAGTTTACTGCGACCTATTACTATCACTTGTGTAGATGGTGATGGCTTACACTGCAGCTAGTTAGTCTACTCCACAGTAAAACACACATGTAGATGCGGCCAGCATGGGCTAATTTACATTAGATATTAGATTGGATGTTAGATATTTCTACAATTGGTCTGCAGCATAAATGTCTGAGAGCTAAGACCAGTATCAGGATCAAGCCACTTAGGCACCAAGGAATTTAATTCTCAGAGGGCGCGTCTACATGTGCTTTTACACACACATAAAATAAAGCTTTTGCAGGTATCAAATTTAGGCACGAATAGCCTAATATTACCATGTTTAAGGTGCATTAAGGGTGTACATGTGTAGACATGTGCTTTTGATGCACCTTAAATCAGACTAAAGCGCCTTAAATTGGCACATGTAGACATGCCCAGAGGTGGATAAACCCCATAAAGAAATTGCTACCACCAAGACCAGCATAACTTTCAGGAAGTCTGTTTGTCACATCAGCTTCCGTGCATACTCACCAAGAGTAGCAGCACAGCAGCTTTGTGCAGGTGGCATCTGGGGGTGTAGATCTGCCTAAAAACACATGGCCCCAGCACTAGAAAGAGAAGTGTGTACCACACTAACAACTGTCTTTGACTTAAGTAGGGACCAAAGCAAATAGGCATGAAGACTCTTGCCATTCAAGGGCATTTATAGACATTACCTTTTTCTAGGTTTAATCTGGACCACAGCCGTCACTATATACCCAGTTACATCCATATCTGTAGTTTGAATTAAAACTGGCCCCAGTCTGAATGAACCAATCCTTATTGAATGAAGATTAAAGTTAATGAATACTAGGGCAGTCTGACCTAAGCAATTTAAACTGTATTAATTAACTTGTATATATAGCAGGTACTACAGTTTGAGTCAGGTATGAGTCCCTGTTGTTCCAGGACTTACACAAGTGTCCAGCACCCCTGCCATTTCTACTGACGAAGTCCAGAAATACATGAAATCCTCCCTGATGGTCAGTGATCATCAATCATCTATTTATCCTTAATTCAAATTGAAATTTGATTAGATCTGTGTAATACGGATCAGTTAACACGGTTTTGAAAATGGTGAGCATGCCTATGAACAGGTCAAAGGTACATGTAAAAGTAAAAATCCCAACAACCTCCCTATACATATGTAACTACAATTTAACAATGCCTGAGTACAGTTTAGCTTATTTTAGAGGGCTTCTTTATCCAGTTACTAGTTACAGGATTACGCTTTTTGGGTCTATTGATTAAAAGTGCTGAGGCAAGAGACAGAAAATTTCACATTGCCTGATGTTAGCATTTGTTCTTTACCATAATAAACAGACTCATGACAATGCCTCATTTTCAAATTAGTAATCATATCCCATACAATATGAACTGTCAGAGCTTAGGTGCTAGCAAGCTGTTCAATGTTGCCAACTACCCTTGGTATTAGATCATCTGGTAGTTGCTCAGGTGGTTGCTAAGGTACAGTCCTGCCAAGGCTCATTCATGCAGAATAGGATTTATTCACTACTTCAGTTTCCAGGCTACCTGTCTTCCAGAATAAGATTCACAATGGATTTGATGACATGTAAAAAAAGCTAAACCCCTGCTCTGAGTTTTTTGTACAAATCTTTTTCATTCCAGTGTTCACAGGACAGCAGCTCTGCATAGTGACAATCTTCAGACAGAAAGCCCCTGGTGATTCTGAACTTGAACTTTGCACACCATATGTACACTGCTGTTTTTCTGCTCTTCAGGCTTCACATCAGATGAACTGCTTTCCTCTCTTGTTACAAAGCCTTTGGCTTTTAAATTGGATTATCTATAACAATATATTAATTAGCAGAATCTGTATTTCCCCAGCACAGGATACAGTTTATAATTCAGACAGTGATTTGAATAAGAAAAAGCTAAACTATTATTTAACGTATCGCAACAAGAAACACAACATTGCAGCCCTCATTTCATTCATGCTCTGTTGAACTCAAGAGTCAAAGAAATATCAGGAACAAGAGAAAGCCACTTACTGTGCAAAACCTCATCTCTTTTTAGTCTCATGCTCACTTCCATAATATCAATGCTGTCTTTTTAGAAGAACAACGTGCTTCTGCTTTCATTCCCACAAATTCTATTGTTCTAAAAAATACTAAACCGAGTTTACATTTTAACATAATTGTTTAAATCTGGCAATCAGTGCAGGAAAACAGCTTGATGTTTCTATTATTATTTATTTCTATAACATACTGGGTATGATTGGTTCTCTATTGACAAATGAGGGAACTGAAATTGAACTGAAATTCTATATATAGAGAGAGCAAAGAGGTTGGGGAAAATAAGTACGGACTACATGGAAACTACTCTACTGAGGCCGGTATTCTTCCTTCAGTACCTGCTAATTCATTCCTGATGTTTCCTATATATGTGTGAATATTAGTTGTATCCTTTATGCATGTTTCTTCTTACCCTCTACCCCGCACACATAGCCCCAAATGCGCATGAGTGTAAATGTACTTACATTTCCTAAATGGTTAGTGATGTTGGGGGCTCAGTTTAAGAGACCTTAAAGGGTAGTGGTTTTTCACAAAGTGTGGGTTGTCAGAGTGCCCTCCCAGGTTGTTCTTGCTCAGAACTGCTGAGACCTTCTCTAATCTCTGTGAGATTCCCATGAAGCCAGGCTTGGCTCCTAGAGTAAGAGGGGAGTCTGAGCTCCTTCCCACTCTGAGCTCCCAGCTCTGAGATCTCTCACTTTCCCTGGCTCTGTGTGGCCCTGACTCAATGAACAAGTATCTGATTCTGCTCCTGATATAGGGACTTTACTCTTGTGGAGGAAACCTAATGCAACCCACAGTTCCAAGCAGCACAGAAGACAGTTTCTTCAGTAAATGCATTGATTGGGGCAAAG
The DNA here is from genome assembly GCF_000455745.1 of Alligator sinensis. Taxonomy (NCBI): domain Eukaryota; kingdom Metazoa; phylum Chordata; order Crocodylia; family Alligatoridae; genus Alligator; species Alligator sinensis. The sequence goes on along the minus strand of NW_005842778.1, from coordinate 696,183 downwards.
TCTAGCCAGCCAAAGGTGCTTTATCCCCTCCAAACAGGTTAAGCAATCCTTCTAGCTTCAATCCAGCCTGAACATGCCTGAGCAACCCAGAGATACACAGCTGCTTGCTTCCAGTCTTTCTGGCTCCCCAAAGCTCCTCCACTCATCTTAATCTCCAGACCTGCCTCATCTTCTTTTCTATTCTGCTCTTCCTTTTGTCATGTTTTCCCCTTATCCACACTGCCTGGGTGTTGGTATGTCAACAAAGCCATTCAAGACTGCTGATGTTAAAGGTCTGATCTGATCTTCTACATACCAGCACTGGCAGTTAACTTCTCTGTGCACAGGCTAAGGAGGTAAACTGAATCACATAATATTATAACAACATAAATGCAGTTAACAGAAAAATATCACAATAAAACCCATAGTCCATCAAAGAATATCAAAGAACAGTTTTACTCCAACCTTGACCATGTACTGACTCACACTGGATGCTCTGCATCTTTTTTGGAGAAGCCTACTAAATTTTGGGCATCTCTCTTAACACTGAGAAGATTAACATGCTCCATCACCCTGCCCCGGGCCTGAATATAACCCCTTCCTCCCCAAATTAAATAAATGGAAAGACCCAGGTGATAGCTGAGCACTTCCCCTACCTTGGTAACCACCTCTTTGAATGCATGGACACTGATGAGGTGATCCAGCACAGGATACAGTGCACAAGTGCCTCCTTTGGGAAATTGTTTGGCATGTCTTTATTCATCATTAACTCTGGAAAAAAAACCAAGATCCAAGTCTATAATGCAGTCATCACTCCCCTCTCTTATATGGATGTGAAACATGAGTGACCTACTGTTATTATTTCAAAAGCCTGGGGAAGTATCACCAACGACACATCTAGAAAATTCTCCCCACCAAATGGGAAGATCACCAGATAAAAGCCAGCATTCTTGCTGAAGCCAATGTCACCAGCATTGAGTCAATGATCTTCAAGCACCAACTTTGCTGGACGTGACTTTGGGCACATCCAGATGAATGCACGTGTGTTTCCCCAGGGAACACCCATGCATGTGTGCTCTGGTCCCAGCAGCCTTACCTGAGGTCCTGGGGGCCTCGCAGGGCTTTAGCAGTGGTGATCTAGGCATGAGGAGCCTGGCTGGCAGTCGGGGCATGGCTCCAGCTGGCCAGGCTCTGGTTTTGATTGTTGCATGCAGACATCACATCCAGTGCCCCACTTTTTTCTTGTGTGGTTTTTTTTGCCACCAGGATCTTCTGGTGCCAGAAAACACATGCTGTACTACAAATTACCAGGACAGTGAATGCTTGCATGTGTGGTGTGCTCATGTGAACATGCCCATTTTGTGAATATACCCGACTTTCAATTATCAAAACAAATATTCGATTCCCAGCTTAGTAATGGCCTGAGATCTTGCGGTGGTCAGAGGCAACACTACAAGGACACATTAGCTTCATACAGATGTGCAGGCACGTGTGGGTTGTGGCACTGCAAACCCCTTTGCTGTGCCACAAGCTATACGCCTAGAATGTTAAAACATGCCCTGTTGCAAATTTACAGTGAGGGGGCAAATTTTGCTTCTAGGAAATCCTGGTACCAAAAAAAAAAAGGGGGGGGGGGAGAAAAAAAGCAGTGTGGCATATATGCCAGGAGTGTGCGCTGGCAGACACACAGGCTTGGTCCTCCAGGGAAACACTCTGGCTGCTGGCCAGAGTGTCTCCACTCATTTAGGTGCTCCCCAGCTCCTCCAGCATGCTGTGAGCCAGGAGGAGTGTGGAAAGGGCAGTTTGCCCGAAGTGGGCCAATTTGCCCCACACCAAAGCACGCGTGCAAAGGCATGCTCTGAAGCAAAAAATAGTGGCACAAATTTGTACCACTACTATTTTTGCTGCTGCAAGTTCATGTCCCTGCATATGGAGATGTGCCCCTTAAAGGCATACATCAAGAAAATGGATGTTGACATCAAGACCTGGGAGGAGCCAACTGCCAACTGACTCCAATGACGCTGCAACCACAACCAAGTGGCAGCCTATTTTGAAGTAAAGCGTCTCGCTGTTGAAGCAGAGAAGAGAGAGTAGAGGAAAGGAAAGGAGAGCAATCCTGGCCTGTGACCTACTCTCCCTTACAAAAAACCTGCAACTTCTGTAGACAGGTCTGTCTCTCAAGGATCTGACTTGTAAGTCACCTCTTGAGACACATAAATGAGCCATGGTAGAGATAATCCTCAAATCAAGGGATTGCTACCAACAATGAAAATATTATAGCAATGTGAAAATGGTTAACAGAGAAATGTCATAATTAAACCCATAGCTCATCACAGTAGCCCAGTTCTATCTGAAAATTTAAATTTAAATTATTATTGGGCATCTAATAAATTCTATAGCATCAAATTGTAGTCAACTTTGAAAATGAAGGCTATATTTACATGTATATTCATTTATGTGTATGTATGTTAATACAATATACATGTATATATTTAATACATACTACTAGTTATTACATATACTACTCACACTCTATGGAAATGTCTGTTAATATGAGCTGAGTAACAGGATTTTTTTTATTGGGAGGGTATGAAGAGTAATCAAGCTATACTGGTTCCTCATCCAAAAATATTCATGATTTTGACTGGATCTTGTCAAACAGCTTTAAAAAATATTTAGGGCTACATTAAAAGTGGTTAGTGGTTAGAGCAGTGATTCTCAAACCTAGGATACATTGAGATCCTTCAGGGGTGCCACAAGGTGCCACACACTTTTAGTATTGTTTGATGTACAAACATGATTCACAAGATAAACCAGAAATTTCAAGTAGGAATCCATAGTAGCAAAAGAATTCTGAGCTGTTGTGGTCTTTCTCAGTTCTTTGCAACAGAAAATTTCTACAGTCAAAAAATAAGTGAAAGCATTTTCCAAGGGGTGTCCTGGACTAATGAGGGGGACCTTACGGTTAAACCACTGGGTTATAGCATCTATCCAGGATATTGGAGACCTGCTTTGAATTCCTGTCTCTTCCTGAGGATTATTCAAATTCACATCTACAACAACCCCTGTATTGGGCAAGTATTCTTATTCTATGCGGTTTTACTTTGTATAAATTAATTAAACAGTCAGTGGAGCAGAGGCTAGAACCAAAGTGGAACAGGTCTAAAAGGAGGTACTGAATATAAATTCCATGATGGTTCAAAGACTCTTGAATTGCAGGGGTGAGGGACAAGGCATTTAAGTCCCCTCAGGCAAAGGAGATAACTGAATATTGTTCTTCTACATTATGGATGCTTTAATGACTGAGCTATTGAGTTAAAGGGATCTCCCTCTTTCTACAGGGTGTTGTGAATCTAGCTCTTCCTTTCCTTTGTTTTTCTTTAAAATGCCTGCAATTAGATAGTTCATTTTCACCCAGAACAATTGTTGTGTGTTCTTCTTTTTTATTTTTTATTTTTCAGTTAGTCAGCCAAGCAGAAAAATCAATTATTCACACTATTCTTCTGGTAACACTAAAACAAATAACAGCTGTGTCCTAAAGTGAACTTAAAAGGCGGGGTAGTTTTATGTTTTTCTGTATAAGAGGAAGATGCATCAATGTAAAATTTCAGTATTAATGTTTATGTACATTTAATTTTGCATGAAGTGATTAGTTTCCTCTGAATGAAATTTGAACAGCCAATCTTTGAAATTGGGCTGTATGTAAAATTTGTCTTTCATTCTGACCTTTCACTGCTGACCGATCACTTATGGAAAACATTGACTAGATGCACAGAATTTGAGAGAGATGTTACTTGAGTCAACCGGATACAATATGCAGATATCATTTTTGTTATTTAAGATAATGTTCAAATTTTATTCTTCTCACCTGAATATGTGCCAGGAATTGTTGATATATAAGATTCTTTTAATTAAACTCTTCTGCTATACAGACAAAATCTGTCTTACCAGTCTCCTATATCAACAGCTATACCTTTCTGTCTGATTTTGTATTAGAATATTGAAGGTTTAACACACAGTGGTGAACACATAAGTGTCTGTGTGACACAGCTGTCCCTCTTTGACTTTACCAAAGCTTCCACTCCATATTAAACATTATAAAGTAAGAAAGTGATAAAAAAAAGAACTTTGTTGTGAAGAAGGTAGGACTGCATGCATGTACCGACCTGACTCAAAAACACAGGAGTATATAAAAGGAAAGTTAAGAGACTTCACTCAGATGTTTTCTTCTCTTTCACCCACAAGCACACATTAATATTACCACAACTATCCTGTACCATTGGCTGTGCCTTGTATCGCTCCTTCACAAAACTCCACCCCAATACAATGCATATATCCATAACTAGTATTCTGTATGGGAAGGCAGGTTGAAGGGAACAGAAAAAGGTGCTGGCTTGCTGGCTATGGTATTTCTGAGAACGTAAAGATGCATGCCTTTACCTGGAGAAGGGGGGTATAGCGATAGTATGGTGTAGCGCAGACAGGAGAAAACAGTTGAAAGAACAGTTGTAACTGGAAAGAGAGTATGATGTAGCTTAAGCTTAGCATCTATACTAGAGAGATTAATGAGAGCTGTGAGGCAGGATGAGAGGAAAAAAACTGAAGTGAGGTGATGGAGAACGGATTGCAAGTGGGGTTGTACTAAAAGAGCAAAGCTGTGGAAAGAAAAGCTGTGGCAAAATACAGAGCTTTGAAAATGAGGCCAAAGACTTTTACACTGATGAGGAAAAAAGTCAAGAAGCCAGCAGAGGAAGTCTAACAACAGACAACATAATTGGAGGTTAGGGAAAGAAAGGTGATGTTTTTAAGTCATTGTGGCATTTCTCTCTGTCCCCTTCCCCTTTCCTCCCATAAAAATTGGCCTGTAGCAACTAAATGAATTACCTTTTCTCTATAGTAGTGTTGGGCTGATGTTATACCCGTCTTCCCTTTTCTCTGTACCCATTTTCCCTCCCAATCTCCATCCATTTATATTTAATCCTCTTTATTAAACAAGAGAAAGATTTTTTTTTTCACTCCAAGTAGAAAAAGGAATCTGGAAAGCTAGATTTTTTTATTATTTGCATTTTAGAAGAACATCAAAAGCTTTTCATCAAGTAGAGTATGTACAAGCTTACATCATCATCCTACCTGGAAATGTGTAGGTGTCTTGCCCTTTCAATTTCCTTGAAATATGGCTAACATGAAAACCATTTCTGGTCAATATGATTATTAAAAGAGAAGAACAAAAGCTTCACTCTAACCTGGCATTTCCAAAAGAAACCATCAGTTCAATGGAAAGTACTTGACAATGCCTAGTCTTGTTATTACTGTCACACATTCAGTATACCAATCTGTGGTTGACAAAACTCAGGACTATGTATGTATATGTATCTATACATAGTCACAGAATGACAGAATAATCTATGAACATGACAATAGTTTTCTCTTTCTTTGCAAATATTAAAGGGGGGGGGCAGAATGAAAACAATTGTTAAACACACTTCAAAATGAGATGAAAGCTGCCAATTATTTTTTCCAAAAGAAACTTATTTGAATGAAAAAAAAATGTCAGAGTTTCAAAATGCTCAGTAAAACAACCGTTAGTCAGTGAAACAAAGCAAAAATGTTTTGTTTTCAAAATAGTTTCTGATTTAAGAAACTATATGTTTACTTTCAGGATTTCCCAGCCAAAGAAATAATGAGCAAAATGAAAAACCTTTACAAACATATTCTTTTTGCTTGAAAATCAATTTAAAAAATAAAACCTGAAGATTTCTATTCCTAGATATCTATGCCTACTGCTAAGCATTACAATACACATTTTAAATACAATAAAACAAAATATATGCTATTGTTTTACAGATGCCAAGATAAATTCTACCAAAAGACATATTTATGTTATATGTTGCAAGAATTTTCACCTGTTCTTTGACTGTCACATCATGTACATGTTATAATCCCTCTTAGGGAATATATAATGTTCTACCATGAGGCACATATTTTACCCTATTGTACAATACACATGCCATAATCATTACTGGCACAGAATAAGGGTTATCTGCAAGGCAAAGGTGAAACACTCAGGGACAGTTGAAAGTTTTCTTCTTCACTACATCACAAAAGCACAGAAGGCATGCATGGTTTGTGGCAATCTACAACACTATAACAGTCTCTGCTAACAGTACACAAGATTTGCTTCAGATTTAATTTGAAACTTTGAAATGGATTTTTGATATCTCACAGTCTCTTGTGGTTACTCCACAGTCATAATTGCTGCCCAGTGTTTTACAGATTGCTTGTGTGGTTCTCTCCTTTTTGGCGGCATGCAATGTTCAGGAATAATGAAAAATATTGCCATTCGTGAAGTGGAGTGAAGGTCTTTGCTCTTGTAGAATGCACAATCAGGCTGACTGCAGGGCAAGAATTTCAATTCACTCATGAAGCTTTGTGTAGAATACATAAATAGGAAAGTAAATAAGTATTAAGACAGAAGGAATGCCAAGCATCTCCCTTGGAACACTGTAGACACTGTAGTATGCATCGCAAAGTGTTCAGAAGCACATGGTTATTCAGCAAAGATTTGAAGCAGACATTGCCCAGTGACAGAATATTTATAATTAACAAGGTTTGTTCTACTAATACAGGTACACAAGCTTGGGAATATTCTTAGAAAGGAATCATTTTATTTTGACTGATTGTTTCTATGCTATAATTTTCTCATTTGGCAATAAATGAACAAGTCAATTGATCATTTAGCTGATTACATAATTATTTAATGAGTCACACCTTCCAAACAGTGGCATATAGTGCTCTGGTAAGAGGATGGTACCAATTCATTATGAAGAATGTGGGTGCATTTACATGTGCACTGAATATGCCTGAATTTGCTGCGCAGACGATTCAGGTGCATTAAATTGTGCCCCCACACACATCTGAATGTTTCCCTTTTGGGAGCAAATCAGTTTAGTTTAGGACTCCTGCTCTGCTCTGCCCCCCTGCAGCAGCCAGAGAGAGTTCCAGGCTCTCCTGGGTGCTGGCCCTGGGCTGGCAGGGTGCACAGAGGCTTGTCCAGATCTCCGTGGGGTAAAGGAGAGCTGGCCTGGCTGCCTGGCAGCTCCCTCCCAGACACATGGAGATTGGGACCCATACTGATCCACCAGCTGAGACAGCTCTCCCAGCCATGTGGAGACTGGGGCAGATTGTGATCGCCACATGGTTAGGAGGCAGCTGCCCAGCAACTGGGAGAGCTCACCCAGCTCCATGGAGATCAGGACAGGCCTACTGCCTAGGCTTACTGGGAGCAATTTGCTCCCAGTCAGTGTCTACACATGCACTTTGGGGTATTAGTTCAACGCACTGATTTCTAGTACCTGTATTTACAGGTATTAGAAAATGGCACATTTGACTTATCTACTGTGGAGTAATCGCAGTACACATGTAGATACTGATGCCTTACTGCATATTAGATTAGTTTAATGCATAGTAAAGCATCTTGTGTAGACACACCTAGTGTTTGGTAAATTCTGTCCAGTTGAGGCAATAACATTGATCCATTTAGAGTAAGACAGCCTCGGAAAATGAGTGGGTGAATGTTCATGTAAGGAGATATTGAGACAAACAGATAATACCTTTGGTCTAGAGACTTTAATGGATACATGATCCCTTGTCAGGAGAAAAAAAAATCTAATTATCCTTTTTCTTCTCTGAAAGTTCAGGTGTATTTAATGTATGATGTGTGTATAGGTGTTGGGGGATGAGTACATGGATGCATATGTGCACTGTATATATAGTTTTATACTGGAATTCATTATGACAAACATTTGTTATGTTGCTGGTATTTTATCATTTGGACCCTAATCTTATGCCATACAAGGACAATGAATGATGTGAAGGTATCTGATACAAGAACATAATTGTTTAAAAAAATATCACTCAACCTTTTGGCCCCACAGGCTGGATGAGAGGCATGACCCAGTGCCACATGCCTGGATGGGGCCTCATGACACTTTGGCCAGGCCCTGCACCACACCCGCCCCCACACCCACCCCATGGGCCCAGCCTAACATTCAGGGCCATACTCTCCAGTCTCCAAGGCTTACCACAGGTCTAGAAATTTTGCAGCAGGGGAGTGGTAATTTAACACTGCTGGTGAACCCCTGTCACCGAATTTTTGAATTCATGGGGAGCCCACCAGGCCAGATAACATGGCTCCATGTTATTGTACGGGCCGGCTCCCGACCCCATCCTTGCCAGTTGCAAGCCGGGCCCGTCTTTGTGCACGCGGACTGTGGCCAGCAGCCCGGGCACGTGGGGCCGGAGACAACCGCGGGGCAGTAAGGTACGCGCGAGCTAGAATCAGTCACAGAGGCCTAATGGTTGATTGAAAAGATTATTTACTTACACCGAAGATGGTTGCGGTGTAGGCTGGATAGCTTTCCAGGTGCAGCTTTGCTTGAGTCCTCGTTGGAGGACTCTGATAAACTCGGTTCTTTGACCCCAGAGTGGTTTAGGCTCCGCGGGTTCGGCAACTCTTTCCTCACAGAGTGGCTGAATCTCCGTGGGTTCTGTTCAGTTCCCAGGTCCCCCGGAGCTGTTAAGACTCCGTGGGTTCGAAAATTGGGTATAGAGGAATAGGGATACGTCTAGGATTGCGCTCGGTGATGGGGAGAGGCTAGACCTCCGTTGCCTGTTTAAGAAAGGTGCGTTGGGTCCGCAAGGGTCCACATCGCTTGGAGATCTTTACACAGCGAGAAGTCTCCTCCTCCTGGCGAGTTCTGTATCTCTCCAGGTTTCCTCTCTCTCCCTCTCCTCTCCGACTTGGGCGGAAACTACCCAAGCCTTTTGTATGGCTAGCAAGCCAATAGCTAGCCGCCACGTATGCCTTCATTTAGAACCGGCCAATAATGTGGCGCGAATCTAAATACAAATGGTGGGAACTCCTTTGCACCATGCATCACTATGATGCAAAAGAAATGCACCATGCAAAGAAGGCTACAAACGGCGGGAAATACTCTTTTGCACGAGGGTTCTACTATTGCAGCAGAAAACTCTACCGTGAAAAAAAGCTGCAATTTGGCAGGAACATAATTTAGCGGTGCCGAAGCACACAAAAACAAAAAACCACAACCTTGGGTTGTGACAGTTATGTCTTTAAAATACATTGTATGTCTTTAAAAGAAACTTTAAAGGTGTGTGTTAGGGTGGGGGAATGGTAAGTTTGACATTCCCGCTCTAGATAATTACCATCATACCTTACCTAAACAAATGAGTAAGCATTCTGCTTAGCTGAAAAAATACATGGCTCCCCCCATCCAGAAGGCCATGATAACTTGCTGTACCAACCTCACTCACATAAAGTTAAGTGCTGTGCATCACAAGAAAACTATCATAAAAATCCTCATACTGTTCAGTTGTTCAGTTGCTCAGGCTAAGTGGCATTGAGTTTACTAGTCCTAATACTATTCTTGGTATGTCCTCCCCTGATGCCTAGTGCTAGGAATGTTCAAGAAACCAGTAGTTACTAAAGTCACGTGTATTTAACACAGTCTAGAGTTGCCCAGAAATTGTCATCCAAGTCATTGTCTACTGGGAAGCACTGTTTCTACAGAATTCAAGATGTTTGTGAAATCACTGCCACCGTTTTATTGAAACCGATTAGAAATAAAAAGTCAAAATATCCTTTCCAAAATGTGTTTCTAAATATTTTTTAAATAACTTTTATTTGGAAATGTAGTATATAAAAATTTTAAATGACCATATTCAAAATGAAACATTTTGAAAGTATCAAAATAAATACTTTCAATAGCCCAAAGTGACTTTTCTCCTGTCTATTTTTGCAAATAAATATTGTCTTTTTCTTTCAATTCAGAACAAATGTTTTTAACAATGTGCTTGGTGATTCAGAGGTTATATTCTAAGACCCACAGAGTTTCAGTATAAGTAGACCATTTTTAATACAATTACATAAATTACATAAAGGAATAATGGAAAAAAAACCCTGTGGGATGAATAAGCAGTGATGTTTATCTTGCAAATTATATGATATTTTAAAAGCTGTAATTATTTTTCCTTGAGGGAGCTTATATACTTATGGAGGAAGTGAACTTGGTAAAGTCTTTGTTTGTGACATGGCAGAATGATGCTGAGGTCAGTGAGTAAATGAATAAATAAAATGAATTAATCTATTTCATATTTGCCTTCCTTTTTCCATATAAAAGGTAGTACTCTATCACATAACAGTGTACTAGGGACTAACTGAAGATACCGGTATGTACTCCTCAGATTAGAAGTGCTTATCATTTCAAAAAAGGACAAGAAATATAGTCAGGATAAAATCAAAGACTATATATAGATGCAATATATCTACACATATCGACTTACCATTAATTGAAGCTGAGTATAGTTGGTTCCTATTGGCTTTTATTGGAAATCTTGCTGAGTACCACTCCCAAGCATGAGACCCATGTGTCTTTTATTAGGCAAGTGAAAAATACTTTCTGTGACTGCCCCTCAGTCACACTACCTGGCATTAGCCAAATTTTTGGAGGCAACATGAAAAAATAATTAAGGTTATTTGAAGGAGGAACGTATCAATGTAAGAAATTTATCACTAGCTCTACCCTAGAGTTTTCTTTCAAGAATTCCAGCAGTTTCAATTTGGCGTCCAGTTAAAGAAAATGGAATCTTTATAAATACTGGATTGTGACATCAAAACTTGTTTCTTTTCTTCTTAGAAATATTGAAATAATCACTAAAACTATTTATAATTAATGCTATTAAAGAAGATTAGGAATTATTATTTACTTGGCCAAAATGTGTGTTTGTGTGGGGTGGGTGGTGGAAGGAGATGCAGAAAGTAGAGCAAAGATCACTCTAATGCTCATTTGTGAGATTTCTGATGCTTTCGCATTTGAAGTTGCTGGATGTCCTGGTTTTCCATTCTTAATTATTAGTCCCAGTAAAAGCTAGGGAGAATATTGAATAAGGGGACAGATCACTCTAGAAATATCTGGCTTAATGATTCCACTCTATAGCATCTACTTTTGCCACTGTCAGAGATGGACTAAGATGAACCATTGGTCTGACCCAGTATGGCACTTCTTATGTTCTCAAACACCCCAAATGTATAAAAGAAAACTGTTTCACCCTGCAGTCTAGTTCCAACTTCAGTTCCTGAGGACAAATTATCTGCCATCATACGTTCCTTTTTTATAGCAGAAAATGTTTCTCACTATGCTTTTACATAGGTGACCTTGGAAATCATGTCAGTGCCAGCATAGTATAAGCCAGTGAATATTTATGATATTCTGCTTGGGAATTGCTTATTTTAACCAATCTTTAATAAGGTTTACAGTAGATCCACTGCTTCTAAAATCTGCTCTCCACTGGTGTTTTGTGGGACCCTGATAAAGAGCTGGCAGAAACTCCTACATCAGTGTTCCCCAAGGATCTCCCTGAATCTCCTAGAGTTAAATACATAGCTGAAAAGGATGGGACATAATGAGCAATATTACTATCCTGGCAGTGGGTTTTTGCATTGGCAAGCCTGCTGTTTCAGGGCAGCTGCCAGATAAATGATCATTCAGAATGTGAATCTTCTTTGGGAGAATAAAGCTGAAGATACGGTGGAAACTAAGTATGTTTTATTAGTAGCAAAATGTATTTATCCATAAGCTTACAGTTTACCAAAGGAAACTTGGAGAACATGAAGAAGAAAGAAGAAAATATATATATTTTTACTTATATATAAAGAAAAAATATATATTTTCCCCAGAAATGTTAGGTCAGGCTGGAAATCAGGGTTAAGGAGTAAATGTGCAAGTGAGGAGGAGGCTGGGGGGAAGTGGGGTATGATAGAGGCCTATGAAATCATGGAGCATGTGGACAAAATGAATAAGGGACTGTTATTCACCAAGTCCCAGAATACTAGAACTAGGGGGCACTTGCTGAAATTAGTAGGTGACATGCTTAAAACTAACAAGAGAAAATACTTTTTACCCAGTTCATAGTTAACTTACGGAATTCATTGCTACAGGAGGTAGTGGAGGCAGATAATATAGTTGGGTTCAAAAAGATGAATTCATGGATCTATTAATTGCTATTAAACAAACAGTTTCCTCTGACATGTTTAAACCAATAATGGTTGATGCCAGGGAGGGTAATGAATAGAGACATATCACCTTAGATATATCTGGTTCACTGCTCTCCCTCTAAAGCATCCATTCCTGCCACTGTCAAAGATGGGATATTGGGCTAGATGGTCATTGGTCTGACCCAGTACAGAACTGCTTATGTTTTCAATTGAAGAAGATGAATAGTGGAATTAGAACAGATGTCTTTCTTTTCTTTTATTGCATTGGAGAAATGAGATAGATACCATCAAAACATATTTCTCAAAATTTCAGATTAAATTTCCTATTGAGTTCCTTTTGCATGGTTTTAGAGTCTTCAGGATTTGTGCTCTGTGAGTAAAGAGAGCTTGAGGCAGATCATGGCTTGGTGGTGGTAGACTAAATCAGTTTCCCACAGACAGCCACACAATCAAAAATTGTTATGAATCATAACATCACTAGAAAAGGAATAAAACAACATGGAAACACAACCATTAGCCTCAGCCAAGCAAGCAAGCTGGGGAATAAGCCACATCAAATCGATCTGAATATGGAAGAGTGTGGTGTTATAAAAGAGTGTCACTGGTATGTTTTTGCATTTAAAATCCTGAATGATATTTGAGAGCTCTATGCTATATATAACAGGTTGCAATTCAGAAAAGCAAAATCCAATTTGGCAGCCACTGGGGACAAAGCTGCAACGGTATTTGGGTATGGTCATAAAGATAAGCTGTTAAAAGAAATTCCCACACTAAGTGTTTTGATGTAGTATCCAGTGGACAACTGACAGTAGGATAATTTCTGTCTTAGGGGCAAGGGCCTAGGACAGAAACCTAGGTCCCTCCCTTTCACAGGTGTGCTCAGCTCACTAAGCCACATTCCCTTTGGCTTGCTCTTCATCTAGCCCTTTGACCTCTTAGCGAGCCACCATCACAAAGAGGGTTGGAAGGTGCTGTAGTCAAAGCCTCTCCCGTAGCCTCATGGTTAGAGCATAGTGTTGTAAAATGGGAGCTATAGATTAGGGCTGTGTGACGCTTTGTTTGCTGATTTGATTCAGAGGAGATTCAGCCCGATTCAGCAGCCTAATCTCCAAATCCGAATTGAATTGGGAGATCAATAAAAAGGTCTGAATTGATCCGAAGCCTCTGAATTGATTTGGAAAAGTTTTGCAGGAGATTCACAGATTTGGGAAGTCCCCACTCACCAGTGCAGAGAGCTGGACCAGGACCCTGTGCTGGTAAATAGTGGGTGGGGGGGCTGGAGGAGAGGGGAGAGGACTATGGGGGGACCCCCACCAGGCCCCATCCCCTGCCTGCTCCCCCAGCCCCAGCACCCCCAAACCCCCACCCACTCTCCCAGCTCCATTAATGGGTGCCCTGCCTGGCCCCAGCATCCTGGCACTTTAAAACAAAAAAAAGCGCCCCACACTCACTAGCTGCTGCAGTGGCCATCGGGGCCCTCTGGGGGTTCATGACAGAGCCCCCTCATGCAGCACAGGTCAGTGGAGGGCAGTGGGGATTGTGATCACCCCCCCCCCGGCCTGGCAGGAGCCAGTGAGTGCAGGGCTTCTTTTTTTTTTAAGTGCCGAGACACTGGGGACTGGTGGGGCAGACATTGACAGGGCTGAAAGAGAGGGTGCGAGATGGGGCCTGTTTGATTTGGAGATTCAGCCAATTCGTCAGCAGCCGAATCTCCAAATCAGATTCAGCTGAATTGATCTGGGACAGTGATTTGAATCACTGAATCGAATCACTGTACCCTGAATTGGCCAAATCTGAAGTGAATACTAGTCGCTTTGTACAGGCCTGTTGTTTAGGTGTCAGATAATGCTCATCAGGGTTAAGGTTAGTGAATGCAAAAAGGTTTGTTTTCCTCAAGGCTTGGAGAATGACAGATAGGCAAAAGAGCTGTACATGCTTTTAATGTAAGCACTGAAGAACAATTAAATCTGAACCCAGAAGTAAAATAATGGTTAAAGTAAAGGAAGCAAAGATCCAAAAGGAAGCAAAAAGTCAATGAATTAGATATGCTGGGGCTAAAGCGTGAAGGGTAGTTATGGTCCAGAGATTTAGTGTGAATCTGACATTGCATAGAACAATGAATAGTGGACAACTGGTTCAACTAAAATATGAAACTAAAAAGCAACATAGGAGCACCATTGTTAAGCAAAAACTATCCAAAACATACAGAAGTTCCATTATTTTCCTGCACAAAGACTTGCTTGATAAGAATTGATTTTATTTAAAATATTATTCTACGTTCTCTAAAGCCTGTAACTATATATGGTTATGTCCGTTACTGTTGGAGTCACATTGGACTAAAATTTTAGTTTTCAGATTCCAGTTTCCCCAAGTCTACTGAAGATATAGTTGCACATCAGAGAATGAACCAATAAATGCAAAGGAAAATGAAACACTGAATTTGCCATCAAAGGCAACAGAACTCCTTCAGACATTAGGGGGGAAAAAAAACATTTGTCACCTCATTTTCTCATATTATTTTGTGATCAATATAGGCATATGTTTCATACCACAACTTAGTATACCTCAGTAATCCTGAAAATGAAGTTATTTGGACAGAAAACCAAAATATAATTCTGATAAGATTAAAATAGCACATTTTCATTTACCATGTTTTATTCTAATACTTTTCCAGTACATTTGTGTAGCAATGTTATAGCGATATTGTAGTTTTAATGAATCAACATTTCAATAGAAACTGTTCTACTGGAAACCTTTTCAACTAGCAGGAAATGGTGGGTTTCCACTTGCAGGCTGGCAGAGTTCCAGCCTGCAAGAGGCTGGGGGGGAGCAGGAGGAGGGCAGTCAAGTCGGGGTGGGGGGTCATGTGCATGTATGCATGTACACACACACATGGCTGCCAGGCAGCTTGGAGAGCAACTGGCACAGGTAAGTCTGGAAGTTGCAGGGGGACAATTGAGGCCCCCATAGT